>NW_005871610.1:342543-363533 GCF_000147115.1 Myotis lucifugus | reverse complement strand
TTCTAAAATCATTAAATTGGTGTTCTTGGGTGAGGATTTTTTAAAAAGATGGGTGGTTGCCAGAGTTCAGGGGCAGAAGGAGGAATGAATAGGGAGCACAGGCATTTGTAGGGCAGTGAAACTATATGATACTGTGAAGGTGGATACATGACATGCATTTGTCAAACCCCTGTGATGTACAAAACTGAGTGAATCCTAATGTAAACTGTGGACTTTAGTTAATAATAATGTATCAATATTGGTTCATCAATTGTAACAAATGCTCCACAGCAATGCAAGATGTCAGTAATAGAAGAAACAGTGTGTCAGAGGGAGAGGGGATCTATGGGAATTCTCTCTACTTGCTGAGCAATTTTTTCCCCTAAAAGCAGATTGTTTAGGTTTATTTAAAAAATACACACACAGGAACAGTGGTTCATTTCTTCAGTGATGGACATCCACATCATAATCTTCCTCGTTTGGCATCACTAATGGCTCCCCAAACATCAAAGACAAATTCATCTGGGAACATAAAGTCTCCGAGAGTTTTGTCAAGTGCCACAGCGAATCCATCTGGGTTACCTTTGCCCTTTCCAGCTTCAAATATTGTGGTGGCTCATTCAATATCTCGAATTCCCATGCACAACTCCAGAAGATCATCAACCTTCTCAATTGCCGGGGCATTGGTTTCAGAGGGCACTCCCACAGTGGCAGGATCTGGATCTCAGGCAAAGTGTTTCTCTTCTGGTACCAATTTTTCCTGTCGAGGTACGTTCAGCTTTTGACCTTGGCTCTATTTTGCTCGATGTGAAGAGAGTAGACTTACGAATTTCCTGGCCTATGCACCATTATGATATGGAAATTTTGGACTGGAAATGCGTGGTGCTCCCCTGGGCAGGATGGTTTTTCCCTGGGCTCTTTGTCTGTTGGGAGTCGAAGAATGAAATCACGGACAGAAGACTGTGTAGTAAAGGTGGACATTTATCGAAGAACAAGTACAGACTCCACGTGGGGAGCAATTTTTCTGTAAACCTAAAACTGCTCTGAAAAACAGTCTATCTTTAAAAAAGAAAAAAAAATGCTGAACATACATATGACCCAGCCATTCTACTCCTAGGCACTGTTCCCCATAAAAGCATATGTCCGTATAATGACTTGTGCATGAATATTCATTGTAGTTGTACTTGTAATGGCCCAAACTAGCAACAACCAAATGTTCATCAACAAATTGTGAGTATAGAATACTACTCAGCAGTAAAAAGGAACAATAATGGGTGAATCTCAGAATAATTTATACTGAGTGTAAGAAGCCAGACAAGAGTACATACTAAAAAAAGGAGAGAGTACATATTCATATAATTCCACTTATATGAAAAATCTAAAAAAGGGACGCCAATTTAGTGACAGAAAGCAGATCAGTAGTTGATGGAGGTGCTGGCAGATGGCAATGAATGGGAGGGAGGGATTATCAAGGGGCTTGAGGAAACTATTGGATGATGGATATGTTAATTATCTTGATCAGTAATGGTTTTAAGGGTATATAGATGTCAAAACAAAAATGTACATTTTAAGTGTATGTGGTTTATTGCATGTCAATTATGCCTTAATAAAAGATTAAGTTTCCACCCTAGCTGGTTTTGCTCAGTGGATAGAGCGTCGGCCTGCGGACTGGAGGGTCCCAGATTCGATTCCAGTCAAGGGCACATGCCTGGGTTGCAGGCTGGATCCCCAGTAGGGGACGTGCAGGGGGCAGTCAATCGATGATTCTCTCTCATCATTGATATTTCTATCTCTCTCTCTCTCCCTTCCTTACTGAAATCAATAAAAATATATATATTTTTAAAAAGATAAGGTTTTCAATAAAAAACTGTTAGGAAAATGGGAGGAAATTTTGTACATGATAAATTACAGATGAACTCAAGATTTATATATATAAAAATGAAAACAAATATAGCCAGGAATAAGAAGAAGCTTTTTTAGTCACCTCAGTGTGGAAAAGATCTTTTTAATTATGACACAAAACCCAGAAGCCACACAAAATTGGCCTTACTAGATTTAAAAATCTGTCCAGCAAACCCAGGCCAGTGTGACTCAGTTGTTTTTTGTTTTTTTAAGGGGGGTGGGACATAAATGCGTATTTGCTGTGGTGTCTTTTTTCTGACACCACTTCTCACACTACATGTGTTTCTTCCCAGATACCAAATGCCTGTGGTTTCCGCACACCAATTCTCCAACACCGACTAGGTACCCACAATTCAACTCAGTCCTGACATTAACTGCCCAGAGTCAACGCAGACCTCGCAGGGTAAAGACTCAGCCCCACAGGATGCCAGCCACAAAAGGGATGCCCAGGCGACCCCCACTCTGGTCTGGCCAACTACAAATTTGAGGGTGCCATCACCCGCTCCTCAGGGTTGATAATTTAGTAGTTAGATTCACAAAATGCAGGGAAGTGCTTTACTTACTATTACCAGTTTATTAAAAAGGATACAACTCAGGAACAGCCAAATAGAAGAGATGCGTGGGGCAAGGTATTGTTAGGGGCAGAAATAGAATATTGAGGACTAGCTATTAGTTACAAGAAATATTAATCATAAAAAAAGAAAGAAAGCACATTCTAACCTGGCTGGGTGTTGTACGCCCCCGGACCTGGGAGTCAACTTTGGAATGTGGTCCAAACTGCCTATTATCACGGAAAGATGAACAACCTTGTTGCCCAAACAATGGAGTCCCACCTCAGCCCCCAATGCCTGTCATCTGTAACCATTATATCCATTTTAAAAAATGACCTTTCTTCCTGTCATTTTTTAAAAATAAAGTAGGTTTTTATTGACTTCATAGGGGAAGGGAGAGGGAGAGAGAGAGAAACATCAATGAGAATCATCAATCGGCTGCCTCTGGCACGCCCCCTACTGGGGATCGAGCCTGCCATGTGGGCATCTGCCTTGACCATGATCTCTTAGTTGATAGGTTGATGCTCAACCACTGAGCCACACCAGCTGGCCTATACCCATTTTTTATCCGTTTTGCCTACCTCCCCATGTAATCCTTGTCCTAGTCCACATCAGCAGCTGGCTTATGGGGGGTGCGGAGCAGGTTTTCGTGAATGACCTGCTGCTCTCCCATACTGCAGGCATTATTAGAATAAACACTCATATATGATTCAAACCTGACTGCATAATTGGCTCCAGTAGTGACAGGCAGCCCAGACCCCTGGGTGGTCCGGTTTCAGTATGGGGGGAGGGGTACAGAGCTTCCATGCCCTCTCCAGGCGAGCCACCTCCCAACACACTGTGTTCACCAACCCAGACTCTGCTCTCCAGTCCCTGGCCCCTGCTGGAGATGGGGGAGGGGGGTTTTAAAAGTTCCCACACCCTCTAGATCAGCAGTTCTCAACCTGTGGTCAAGGCCCCTTTGGGGGTTGAACGACCCTTTCATAGGAGTCGCCTAAGACCATTGGAAAACACATATGTAATTACATATTGTTTTTGTGATTAATCTATGCTTTAATTATGTTCAATTTGTAACAATGAAATTGGGGGTCACCACAACATGAGGAACTGAATTAAAGGGTCACGGCATTAGGAAGGTTGAGAACCGCTGCTCTAGATTGATCTAAGTCACTCATTAGCAAAGGGACTGGCTCTACACCTATGACTCAGGAAATTCTAAGGATTTAAGGAGCTCTGTGCCAGGAACCAGGGACAAAGACCAAGTATATGTATTTTTATTCTCTGTCTTCTGTTCCAGCCCCAAACACCCCCCTCCCCTCCAGCTGTTCTGTAGGCAGAATTTTCCTCTATTTGTAACACACACACACACACACACACACACATTTACCCTCACCCGAGGCTATTTTTCCATTGATTAAAAAAAAATTTTTTTTATTGATTTCAGAGAGGAAGGGAGAGGGAGAGAGAAAGAAGCATCAATGAGTGAGAATCATTGATTGGCTGCCTCTTGCACGCCCCCTACTGGGGATAGAGTCCGAAACCCAGGCATGTGTCTTTGACTGGAATCAAACCCAGGACTCTTCAGTCCGCAGGTTGACCCTCTACCCACTGAGCCAAACCGGCTAGGGCTGTAACACATATTTGAGCTCCATCATTTTTTTATTACTGATTTTTCTTTTAGAAAGAGAGAGGGGGAGGGAGAGCGAGAAACGTCAGTTTGCTGTTCCATTTAGTTATGCATTCACTGGTTGCTTCTTATATGTGTCCTGACCAGAGATCGAACCCACAACCTTGGCACATCGGGACGACACTCCAATCAATCCAGCTACCCAGCCAGGCTGCACTCTACTCTTGAGGCAGTTCTAAACCCTTCTCGGGTTAGATCATTCAAAACCCATTTGGTACAATGCCCCGCTTACAGATGAGGCAGTGGGGGAGGTTCAGTGACATGACATGCCAAGGTCACGCAGGAACCTGGAATCTGAAGCTGCCTGGCTCAGAGACCAAGACTTAGTCACTACTCTAGGCTGTCTCTCTAAGAAGCCCCTTCCTCAGAACCACCCCCTCTCGCCAGCCCTCATGCAAACCTGACACTGTCCAAGGCCAGTTCAAACCCCACCTCCTCTGGAAAGCCCGCCCTGCCCGTCATTAACAAACACCCTTTGGGAGGGGTGTTCTAGCATAACCATGACATTCTATTGGATTGCAGCCCAGGGCAAGGGCCTAGTCTTATTCCTGAACAGACCTGCCCCCCGGGCATTTTGGGCGAGTATAGAGCTGTTTTTCATTTGAGCTTTTTGTGTGCAGTAGGCTCCAGGCCCTCTTCCCAGGGCTGCGTACCCCTCATCTCATCCAATGCCATCCACACGGCAGATCTCCTCACCCACAGGGGAGGCCAGAGAGGGGAAACTGAGGCTCAGGATGACCGCCACCAAGGGGAAGGAGAAGGACAGAACTTGTGCTCATGGGTCTCAACCACAGATCTGAACCTGCCAGGCGCCTCTCGCCCCACTCCCTCCCTCCCCCACCCTGGGCCACGGAGCCAGGCCTAAGCAGAGTGGACATGAGTTTATTAGAGGGGGCAGCGTCAGGGTGGGTGCAAGTTGCAGGTTGGGAGGAGGGGCAGGGGGCTTGGGCAGCACTGACAGCCTGCAGTCAACAAGACAGGAGGGCAGCGGGCCACAGGGCAGGCAGGCCAGCTGCTCTTCACCCTGCGAGCGTCCGTCCATCCGTCCATCCGTCTGCGCCTAGGGCACTGGCAGCGGCTCCAAGAGGACTGGGGGAGGGACGAAGAGAGGCTCAGAGAGGACACTTCCCAGCTCACACAGCTAGGAGCTGGCAGAGCTGGGGCATGCGCCCAGACCTGTGGTCCCGGCCCTTCCTCTCATTCTGTCAGCCTCACACCTGTCTCCCAGGCGCCCAAGCCCACCCCCAGCTCTGCCCTCAACTCACTGTGAAGGGTGTAGGTGCCTGGCTCCAGGAGTAGCTGGGAGGGCAGGACCATGAGGAAGCCCCCAGCCCAGGGGTCTTCGGCCCCGGAGAGACAGGCCTGGGAAGGAGAGCCGTACCACTCGGGGTTTGGGGCAGGACTCTCGGGTAAGACGGGCAAGGGGCAGGGCTGGTGGGAGTAGTGACTATGGAGAGGGGGCGAGCCACAGAGGGAGCAGCGGGGTGGGGAGAAGCCGGGGCCCCCGGGGAGGGTGATCCCGGCCTTTGAGTAGCTCCTGTGAGCCCCGCCGTGGTGGGGGTACCGCTCCCGAGTCCAGGCCCAGTGGGATGGCTCCATGGCCATGACCTGGCAGAGGTGGAGTAAACGGTAAATGGGGGTTGGGGGGGGGTCCCCAGCCTCTTTTTTTTATTAATATATTTTATTGATTTTTTTACAGAGAGGAAGGGAGAGGGATAGAGAGTTAGAAACATCGATGAGAGAAACATCGATCAGCTGCCTCCTGCACACTCCCTACTGGATATGTGCCCGTAACCAAGGTACGTGCCCTTGACCGGAATCGAACCTGGGACCCTTGAGTCCACAGGCCGACGCTCTATCCACTGAGCCAAACCGGTCAGGGCCCCAGCCTCTTTTTCCCACCCCAGGATGCCATCAGGGCCTCACCTTCTCACAGTGCCGGCGGCTCACTAAAGCCCGGAAGCCCATCCTCGCCCACAGCTTGTCCCTCTGACGCAGGAAGTCTGCCACCTGATTGTGCCAGCCCTCGCCCAGGGCCCACGGGAAAATCATACATTTGGCTTCCTCCAGGTCCTCCTCCATATCGTTGGCAAGGTACCTGGCCACAGGGGCGGGGTAGGCAGGGGTTAGAAGCATCTGCCCGGCCCATCCTACAGCGTGTGCCCACCCCGCCGGGGCGCTCACAGTGCCAAGAACAGGTTGCTGCAGGTGTACTCGCTGAGCTGCAGGTTGGCGCGCCGGAAGTAGACCAGCACCATGGCCAGGAGATACTGTGGGCACAGCAGGGGGGAGAGGTTAGAGTTGGGCACTGGGGGGGAAGGGGAGCTGCGCCAGGCCTATTTGCACCCAAGGAAGCTCTGTGGGGGTGAGAGAAACCGGGGTTAAAGGTGGGGAGGGGCCTGCAGAGACATGGGCTAAAAAAGCAGGCGGTCCCTCCACCAGACCAGGGGACCCAGTGAATCAGCAGCAGGCGATCCCCACCAAGTCAACCTCCCCCAGTGGCCGCAACTTCGACCCGCAGTGCAGTGTCCCCTCACCTTATCTGAAACCTGGAAGCAGGGGTCTCTGGCGAGGAATTCCTGGAGGCAGCTGTGCTCTGCGAGCAGAGAGGAGAAAGGCTAAGTGGGGTTACCACCCACCTCCCACCAGACAAGAGCAGCACGAAGCTGCAAAGCCCGACTCCACTGCCAAACCAGGGCCACCTGGGAAGGGAAGGGAAGGGGCAGGGAGAGCCCACCTCTCATGTCTGCTTCCAGCTTGGCCCCTCCCATGCTGGTCCCCAGGCAGCTCACCCAGCAGGCGGAGGAAGGCCCGGAGCTCCAGGTGCTGGCGGGCAGCGAGAGGCCCACTGCCCCCATCTTGACAGCTCCAGCCCCACAGCTTCACCTGGATGGCAACCTCATGGGCAGGGGCTCGGGCTTTGCTCATCTCATGGGGGTGGGGGCGGGCGGGCGGGGCGGGGGCGGGTGACCTGTAGAGAAAGGAGCCCCAGGACTTAGCAGCTTTCCCCTCGCCCCCAACAAGTCAAGGGGGTGGTGAGGCTGGTCTGAGAGAGGCCCTCCAGAAGGTGGATGGATGAAGATGGAGACTTGGGGGCTTGGAAGAGAAGGAAACTGGGGGGGGGGGGCTTGTAGGGTGGGGAGGCCAGAAAAGAGCAGAGATCCTGGAGGCTGCAGCCCCTCCAGCCTGGGCCAGAGAGTAAGAGCCGCAGCAGGCAGCACTGAGGGACCCTAAGTGCCTAGAGCTGTGCTAAATGCGTTGAGGGCATCACCTTATTCCCCCTGGTAGGCAGACAGAACCGAAGACCCATTTTGCAAGCGTGGAAACAAGTGTGAAGACTCACGGCCACCTACAAGTGGAGCCCGTCTGACCCCCAAAACCGAAGAGTCTGACTGTTCCCCATGCTCCCCCAGCTCACAACCACCCTCTCACCATGCACCAAAGTGGCCAACTTTACGGGACCACTAACCCCTGATTTCACAGGGGGAAACTGAGGCCCAGAAGGAGGGATGTTGTTATGCCAATGCTTGGGTTTAAGCAAGTTGAGTTGGGACCACCTCAAACTTATCAAGTTCTGGAGAGAGACGCCACCTAAAGGACTCAGGAGAAGGTGCCGCCCACCGCCCCGTGGTCAACGCGGGAGCCTCCACCTAGGACCCCACCGGCAGCCCAGCCTCCTCCTTTGCTCTCCACAAGCCTCACCTGAGCTCAGGGGTTACCTACAGCGCGTAGCCCGCAGCCTCCAGTTCCTGCATTTATATAGCCTCAGAGCGGCCCTGCCCTGCCCACAGCTCGCTGCCGCCCGCCCCTTCCTGGGAGTGGGGATTTGGGCCAGCCCACCTACCTCTGCCAGGAGCACACTACCTCTCCAGCCTCCACCGCTCGCCTCCCCAGCTGCCCAAGATACAGACTCCAAAGCTTCACCACCTGCAAAGAGGTGTCGAGCTGGAGCCCAGAGCCTGAGAGGCGGCAGGCCCCTCCCCACCTCCTGACAGATGCAGAGCCAGGTGCCGGGGGATGAGGCCATGACTGACGTGTGCGTTAAAATTCACTGACCCTCGCTGGGGCAGGGTCGCTGGGTGTGCCTGTGTTTTCTTCAGATCCAGGAATCCCAAAACCTGGGAGCCAGAGAGGAGATGGTCCTGGCGTGGGAATCCCAACAGGCTACATCCCCTTCCCAAGATCCTTTGAGAAAGAGAGAGAGAGCCTGACTGATGGCCCAGAGTTGGTGGAGGAGGCCTTTCCCCAAAACCACTAAGCCACCCTGACCCGTTGCTCAATGGTTAGAGCTTCTGCCCACGGATTGAAGGGTCACGGGTTCGATTTTGGTCAAGGGTGCAGCTTCCCCAGGGCCGTGTGTGGGAGGCAACCAATTGATGTTTCTCTCTCTCCTCTCTTCCCCTCCCATTCTCTCTGGAAATCAATTGAAAAAACATCCTCAGTGAGGATTAAAAAACAAAAAACAAAATCACTAAGCTACCGCTGCCCTGCCCACCCCTCCCCCACCCACCCCACCCCGTTGGGCCAGCAGCATTAGGCCCTTTGGGCTTCAAGTCTTCACTGGCTCATTTACTGTCTACAATCCTACCTAGACAGGTGACTCTTTTTTCCTTTTTTTGTGTGTGTGTGGTAAAATATACATAACAAAATTTACTACCTTGCCCTGACTGGTTTGGCACAGTGGATAGAGAGTCGGCCTGCGGACTGAAGGGTCCCAGGTTCGATTCTGGTCAAGGGTTAAAAAAAAATAAAATTTACCACCTTAATCATTTTTAAGTTTATTGGTTTTAAGTACATTCTTATTGGTGTGAAATCAACACCCACTATTCATCTCCAGAACGCTTCATCTTGCAAAACTGGATTTCTGTGCCCATGAAACCCTGACTCTCCCAGCCCCTGGTGCCACCTTTCTATTTTCTTTGTCTTTTAAAAATAATTTTTCTTTTTAATTTTTATTTATTGATTTTAGAGAAAGAGAGGAAGGAAAGGAAGAGAGGGAAGGAGGGGGAGAGAGAGAGACATCGATTTGTTGTCCCCTTTATGTATTCATTTATTGGTTGATTCTCGTATGTGCCCCAACCAGGGATGGAACCTGAAACCTTGATATTTGGATGACATTCTAACCAACTGAGCTCCCCTGCCAGGGCCACCATTTTATCTTCTGCCCTATGAATTCAACTACTCTAGACACCTCGTGTAAGTGGAATCCTACAACATCTGTCTTTTTGTGACTGGCTTATTTCACTTAGCACACTGTCTATTGGTTCATTCGTGCTGTAGCCTTTGTCAGAATTTTCTTCCTCTTTTAAGACTAAATAATATTGATTCTATGTATATGCCACATTTTGTTTGAGACTCTGCTTTCAGTACTTTGGGTTATATACCCAGATGTGGAATTGCTGCATCATTTGCTAATTCTATTTTTAATTTTTGAGGAAACATCAAATTGTTTTCCACAGCGTTTGAACCATTTTACGTTCCACAAACAATGCACAGGGTTCTTATTTCTCCACATTCTTGCCAACAGTTGTTATTTTCTGTTTTGTTGATAATAGCTATCCTAACAAGTATGAGGTAGTGACAGGTGACTTAAAATATGTATTTAGTCCTGGCCAGGTAGCTCAGTTGGTTGGAGCATCGTCCCATGCACCAAAAGGTTGTGGATTTGTTTCGTTCACTGGTTGATTCTTGTATGAACCCTAACCGGGGATTAAACTCCCAATCTTACGTATCTGGTGGATGCTCTAACCAACTGAGCTACCCAGTCAGGGAAAACAGCAAGGATTTAAAAGGTATGAAGAATGTGGTTAACAAATATGACCTAGTGAACAGATAAGAAGCAGTACACCCAACAAATACAGAAAAGCACATATGCAAAACATTTTCCAATAAAGTCTCAAATCCTAAACCATAAAGTAACTTAACTAATTTTAAAAATTTTAAAAATTAAAATCATTCCGTCTGTGTGGTGTTTGTTTATTTTTTACTACAAGACAATTAAGTCAAACACTGACAACAAACAGGTAAATTAGGGCTTAGGGTGGGGAAGGGGGAATCTGCATCAAGGTAAAAAAAACACACAACATAAGTTAGAAAGTAGACGCCCGGCCAGCATGGCTCAGTGGTTGAGCATCGACCCATGAACCAGGAGGTCACGGTTCAATTCCCGGTCAGGGCACATGCCCAGGGTGTGGGCTCCATCCCAGTATGGGGTGTGCAGGAGGCTGCCCATCCATAATCCTCTCTCATCCTTGATGTTTCTATCTTTTTCTCCCTCTCCTTTCCTCTCTGAAATCAATAAAAAAATATTTTTTTAAAAAAATAGATAATAGATTTGTGGTGTTTCAGGTTGCAATCATAATGAAAATATTGATTGTCAAAGTTGGGAGACACACTAACAGTTCTTAGAGAGGAATTTGTTACCTCAAATACATATAATATTGGATAATAAAAAAGAGAATTCAAGCTAATGAGCTAAGCTCTGTCTTAAAAAGGCACAAAATAGGAGCTGAGGGCCTCAAGTAGCTGAGGGCCATAGCGGCTGCCTAAGTCTCCATCTCCGTTTCCTTCCAAAACAAATCAGAACCAGAACGGGGAATAAAAGTCCGCCGGAAACACAGCCTCAGCACCTGAAAGCAGAGACCGTGCAAAGTTCAGAGTAAGTGTAAATGAAAAGAGACACCGAATCCCGGTGCCGACCCCCACGCCGCCGCCTCACCTCCACCTGCCACATGGCTTTGTGCCAAGAAAACCGGAAGAGGGAACAGGAAAGTTGGCAGCTTGGCCCAAGGTTGATCTGATCTACAACTTCTGTAGGAAAGACGAGGTCCTTCCGCAGTTAAAATACCAGGAAAAGCTCAGACTACAGAGAAGGCATGTGGGATTTGAAGGGTTAGTCTCTAAAATGCATAAATTCTGCGATAGGGGATAAAGGCCAGAAAAGAGAGACTGAGAGAGAGAGGTGCACCGAGGCGATTGAGTGATAAAGGGAAGAAAAAAAAAGGGGGAAAATGTAGGGTCTTGCCAGACAAAAGAGAAACAAAAAAATTGGAAGACACAAATCCCTCCTCTCACCAAATAAACAAAAATCCACTAAAATATCTGGTCTTTGCTATATTGACATGAGTGTGCTATTGGAAAAAAAAAAAGTGTGCTATTGAACTAGGAATATTGTAAAATGCCCCAATATCACATAAATGAACAGGAAGAAAATTAACAGAGGCTATGATTAAAAACAAAACAAAACAAAAAAGCCCAGCCTGGGTAGCTGTTGGTAGAGCATCATCCTGGTACACCAAGGTTGTGGGTTTGATCCCCAGTCAGGACACATACAAGAATCAACCAAGCCCAGCAGGCGTAACTCAGTGGTTGAGCGTTGACCTATGAACCAGGGGTCAGGGCACATGCCCAGGTTTCGGGCTCGATCCCCAGTGTGGGGCATGTGGGAGGCAGCCAATCAATGATTCTTTCTCATCATCGATGTTTCTATCTCTCCCTCTCCCTTCCTCTCTGTGAAAAATCAATAAAATATATATATTTTTTAAAAATCTAAGAAACTATCCCAGATTGGAGGGGACCAAGGAGATATGACAACTGTAGCAGCCAGCCTCCAAGATGGTCTCCCAGTGATCCCGGCATTCCTGGAGCAGGGCTGACCTGTGTACCTACAGGATATTGTGGAAATGACACTGATTTCTGAAGCGAGTCCTAAAAGACTTTGCAACTTCAACCTTGCTTTCCCTGGGAGAAGCCAGCTGCCATGTCATGAGGCCATTCGAGCAGCAGTCTGGGGAGACCCATGTGGCGAGGAACTGAGGCCCCCTGCCATTATGTCACCTTGAAAGCAGATTCCCCAGTCTTAAGAGGTCAGATGACTGCAGGCCTAGCTGACGTCATGAATGCAACCTCACCAGAGACCCCGAGCAAGATCTACCCAGCTAAGCAGCTCCCAAATTCCTGACCCACAGAAACTATGAGATAATAAATGTTTGTTGTGTGAAGCTTCTAAGTTTTAGGGTATTTGTGACACAACAGGATATGACTAATATAGCAGTTACATGCAATTTGGAATTCTACATTGGATCCTGGACCAGGAAATAAACGTTAGTGGGACCACTGGCACAGTCAAAATAAGGTCTGTAGATTAGCTAACAGTGTTATAGCAATGTTAATTTCCTGGTTTTAAAACTGTCTTATGGTTGTGTAAGATGTTAGCATTAAGAAATGTGTGATGAAGGGAGTATAGGGAATCTCTGCACAGTTTTTGCAATTTTTTGTAAATCTAAATTATTTCAAAATAAATAAATAAATAAATATTTTACAAAGAACAGAAAAATATACCTAATGAAAGTAGAAGGAATAAAAGAATAAAGAACAGAAATTAATAAATTAGAAAACATAATGGAAAGAATTTAAAAAGTAAAAATGTTTCTTCGATAATACCAATAAAATTCACAAACCTCTAGCAACATGGATTCAGATATAATTTTTTAAAAAAAGGCACAGCCCTGACTGGTTTGGCTCAGTGGATAGAGCGTCGGCCTGCAGACTGAGGGGTCCCAGGTTCGATTCCGGTCAAGGGCATGTACCTTGGTTGCGGGCACATCCCCAGTAGGGGGTGTGCAGGAGGCAGCTGATCGATGATCGATGTTTCTAAATCTCTACCCCTCTCCTTTCCTCTCTGTAAAAAATCAATAAAGTATATTTTTAAAATAAATAAATAAATAAATAAAAATAAAAAGAGGGCACAAATTAACAATAACAGGAATGAAAGCGCTAGCTGGTTTGGCTCAGTGGATAGAGCATCAGCCTTCGGACTGAAGGGTCCCAGGTTCGATTCCAGTCAAGGGCACATGCCTGGGTTGTGGGCCCGATCCCCAATGTGGGCCCGATCCCCAGTGGGGGGCATGTGGGAGGCGGCCGATCGATGATTCTCTCTCATCATTGATGTTTCTCTCTCTCTCTCTCTCTCTCTCTCTCTCTCTCTCTCTCTCTCTCCCCTTCCTCTCTGAAATCAATAAAAATATATTTTTTAAAAAAAGGAATGAAAAGGAAGATAAAATTACACCTGTTAGACAATAAAATATATGAAGATATTATGAACAACCTATGCCAACTTTATATTTATATTTTACCAGAGGCCGGGTGCGTGAATTCATGCACGGGTGGCGTCTGGCCAGCTCACCCCTATTGGGGTTGATCAGGCCAGGCCGGCCGGGGGGAGGGGCTGTGGGGCAGTTGGCCTGCCGGCCCCACCCCCTGGTCAAACTCCTGGTCGAGGGGAACAATTTGCATATTAGCCTTTATTATATAGGATTTGTAAAATATTTATTAATTTTTATGCTTATATTTAAGGTTATAGGAAAATAGACAAGTCTCTATAGAAAAATGTAACTCAGCAAAACTAAAACAAGTAGAAATAGAAACCCGGGTTAGTCCTATAATATTAAACAAATTGAATCAGTAGACAAAAAACTTATCACAAAAAAAAACTCCAGGCCCATATGGCTCCACCAGTGAGATTATCCAAACATTCAAAGAACAAATACTGCTATCTTACACAAATCCTTCCAACTTCCCCTGCACATGTCATAAAGGTAGCATGCTTGACACCAAACGTTAACAAGGACTGCCTGAGGCCGGCCAGCGTGGCTCAGTGGTTGAGCACTGACCTGGTTTTAAAACAGTCTTATGGTTGTGTAAGATGTTAGCACGGTTTCATTCCCAGTCAAGGCACATGCCCAGGTTGCAGGCGTGCAGGAGGCAACCAATCAATGATTCTTGCTCATCACTGTTTCTATCTCTCTCTCCCTCTCCCTTCCTCTCTGAAATCAATAAAAATAAATATTTAAAAAAATAAGAACTGCGTGAGAAAGAAATACTGCAGGCTCATAAACATAGATGTAAATATCCTAAACAGATTATCAGTAAACTGAACCTAGTAATGTATAAAATAAATAACACACTGTGCCCAAGTGGGATTTATTCTAAAAATGCGAGGTTAGAGATGAGAAATGTAATTAATGCAATATACTCCTTTAACAGATTAGAGGAGAAAAATTGTACCATCTCCTTGAGTCCAGAGTGCATGTTGCCATGCCCAGTGAGACAGACCCAAAGGGCACATCACACCAGTAGGGGACAGGTGGCTAACGGTAAGAGGAGAGACAGTGGCTGGGCAGAATGTTTGAGCCAGTTGTTGAAATGGGATCTAGATATCGGCAGCTTTCTCTGGAGTGCAGTTTTGCACTGAGAAATCAAATCCTTTCCATTCTTAACTGGAACATTTTTATAAGCATAGTTATAGTTATAATAAAACTTGCCCTAACCGGTTTGGCTCAGTGGATAGAGCGTCAGCCTGCAGACTGAAGGGTCCCGAGTTCGATTCCAGTCAAGGGCATGTACCTTGGTAGCGGGCACATCCCCAGTGGGGGGTGTGCAGGAGGCAGTTGATGGATGTTTCTCTCTCATCGATGTTTCTAGCTCTCTATCCCTCTCCCTTCCTCTCTGTAAAAAATCAATAAAATATATTTTAAAAAAAAAACTAGAGGCCCAGTGCACGAAATTTGTGCTCTCGGAGGGGTCCCTCAGCCCAGCCTGCATCCTCTCGCAGTCTGGGAGCCCTTGGGGGATGTCCAGCTGCCAGCTTAGGCCCACTCCCCAGCGGTGGGCGGGGGGGGGGGGGGAGAGAATGGGCCTAAGCCAGCAGTTGGACATCTTTAGCGCTGCTGCCAAGGCGGGAGAGGCTCCTGCCACCGCTGCTGCACTCGCCAGCGGTAAGCCAGGCTTCTGGCTGAGCGGCACTCCCCCTGTGGGAGCGCACTGACCACCAGGGGACAGCTCCTGCATTGAGTGTCTGCCTCCTGGTGGTCAGTGCACGTCATTGCAACCAGTCATTCTGCTGTTCCATCAATTTGCATATTAGCCTTTTATTATATAGGACTAGAGGCCCGGTGCACAAAATTTTGTGCACTCGGGGGGGGGAGGGGGGGTCCCTTAGCCCGGCCTGTGCCCTCTCGCAGTCTGGGACCCCTCGGGAGATAACAACCTGCTGGCTTAGGCCTGCTCCTGGGTAGCAGAGGGCAGGCCCAATCCCTAGGTGCAGCCCCTGGTCGGGCTCAGAGCAGGGCTGATTGGGGAGTTGGGGCGCCGTCCCCTGTCACTCACAGAGCAGGGCCAATCAGGGGGTTGGGGCACTGCCCCCTGTCACTCACAGAGCAGGGCCCTTCGAGAGGTTATGGCTCTACCCTGTCACACACAGAGCAGGCCCATCAGGGAGGTTGGGGAGGGGGGGTGTTGGGGCGCTGCACCCTGTCACACACAGAGCAGGGCCGATCAGGGGATTGGGGAGCTCCCCCCTATCAGGCACAGAGCAGGGCCCGTGGGGGGGTGGGTCGGGGCACCGCACCCTGTCAAACACAGAGCCCCAGGGCAATCAGGGGATTGGGGAGCTCCCCCGTATCAGGCACAGAGCAGGGCTGATCAGGGGGTCGGGGCGCCTTCCCCTGTCACGAACAAAGCAGGGCGGATAGGGAGGTTGTGGCCCCGCCCCCTGTCACACACAGAGCCGCAGGGCGATCAGGGGGTTTGGGCGCTGCCCCCTGTTACGCTGATCCCGGTGCCGGGAGGCATATTACCCTTTTACTTTATAGAATAGAGGCCTGGTGCATGGGTGGGGGCCGGCTGGTTTGCCCTGAAGGGTGTCCTGGATCAGGGTGGGGGTCCCCACTGGGGTGCCTGGCCAGTCTGGGTGAGGGGCTAAGGGCTGTTTTCCGGAAGCGAGTGACTAAAGCTCCCAACCACTCCTTGTTTTCTTCTTTATTTATTTTTTTTTTATTCTGGGCCAGCTTTAGCTCTGAGGCCTCGCTGCTGAAAACATGGATACAATGTTTTGGTTCGGCTGGGTTTCAGTCCGGCCGGTTTCTGGAGTTTTGTTTATCTTCTTATTTGCAACATAGTACATAGTTGCTTAGAGTTGTAGCTCAGAGGTCGGCAAGTGAGGCGGGGAACGTTGGAGTCTGCAGCAAGCAAGCCTCATGTTCGCTTCCAGCTGCCTGGCTGCCGGCTGCCATCTTGGCTGACAGTTAATTTGCATATACTCACTGATTAGCCAATGAAAAGGGTAGCAGTTGTACGCTAATTACCATGTTTCTCTTTTATTAGTGTAGATAACCACTGAGTTTATGAGAAAAATAAAAGGTAATGAATTGAGAAATATAAAATTGGGGGTGCGGTATCTTGGGGTGCGAGACAGAGAGATGTGATGGTGAGGAGGAAATAGGGAAACAGTGATATTGTTAATGTTCTGTTTGTCAAATTGGGGGGTTATTTAATTATTCATGCCACTATTTATGTATAATTGACATCAATTACTTTGTACATATCACATAGGTCATAATTTTAAAAAGTGAACTCAACATGCTGCCTCCAAACCTGCTATCTCTGGGATTCTCCATCTTAGAGAATAATTTTATCCTCCACACAGGGCCCCCCCGCTTCTCCCTTTCCCTCTCCCCCACGCTTAATCGGATACTGAATTCTGGCCCTCCACACCTTTGGCACTTCCGTCCACCCTGTCCAGCCCAGAGCAGGCTGTCTTTATCCCTACATGAGCCACTGCATCAGCTTCCTGACCATTCCTCCTGCTCCAACTGGCACTCCCCTCCCTCCTCCAGTCCCCACTCTACTGAGGCCACGGATAATATCTCCCAGTGCAGATATGCTGAGCCCTTGGCAGTATCTTTCCACTGACCCTAGTGTAAACCCTAAAGTCATGAAGAGGCTGTTTTCATGGCCCACTGGATCTGGCTCACCCATCTCTTCAGGCTCGTTTCCTGCCATTCTCAGCCTCACTCACCAAGCTTCAGTCCCCCTGAATTCTCTGTTTCCTAATATACACCTGGACTTTCCATGCAGGCCAGAGGGTCTTCCCGCTGACTGATCCTATTCCTTTCTCCCTTCCACCCACCCTACCCTCTAATCATCTTATGGTTTCATCTAAAATGTCACTTCATCATCCCATTTTTATTATTTTTTATTCTTAATCGCCAGGTGTAGCCTTTGAAAACCTCCCTCTCTTATGATCTACCTCACTTTTTATATCCCTGACTTCCAGCCAAATGCAGATCTCCCAGGAACTCCAAGGGCCCCTAGGAAATGGTAGAGCCGTAAGATAGAAAGAGCCTGGGTTCTCCAATAATCAGGTGGGAGCTTGACCTCCAGTTGCTTTTCTCTGTCAAAGAGATGTATTAGTTGTCTGTTGTGTAAAAATTACTTCAGAACTTTGTGGTTTAAATGAAAAAACACACAATTTATTATCTCGTTGTTCTGTGGGTCAGGAAGTCAGGAGCAACTTATCTGGGAGAGACTCACAGTCTTTTATGAGGTTGCATGCACTCAAGATATTGCCCAGGGCTGCAGGCACCTGAAAGCTTGCTTGGCTGATATGAACATTCAGGTACAAGTGTTTCTATGAACAGATGTTTTCAAATCTCTTAGATATGTATCTAGGAGTGGAATATCTGGGTCATATGGTAACTGTATGTTTAACTTCTTGAGAAACTGCCGAACTGTTTTCCAAAGCATCTGTACTCTTTTACCAGAAATGTATGAGTGTACCAATTTCTCAGCATCTTTCCTAAAACTTGTTATTGTGTTTAGTTATAATATCCTAGTGGGTGTGAACTGATATCTCATTGTGGTTTTGATTTGCATAACCATGATGTGCCTATTGGCCATTTTTAGATCTCCTTTGAATAAGTTTCTATTCAAATCCATTGCCCATAAAATTGGGCTACTTGTCTTTTTGTTAGAGTTATGAGTTCTTTATATATTATAGATACAAGTCCCTTACCTAATATATGATTTGCAAATATTTTCTCCCATCCTGTGGGTTGTCTTTTCACTTTCTGAATGGTGTCCTTTGAAGTACAACATTTTAAAATTTTGATAAAATCCAATGTATCTAGTTTTCCTTTTGTTGCTGTGCTTTTGGTGTCATAGGAAAGAAACCATTATCCAACCCAAGCTCATGAAGATTTATGCTTAAGTTTTCTTCTAATACTTTCATAACTTTAGGTCTTACATTTAGGTCTCTGATCCATTTTGAGTTAATTTTTGTGTGTGGTGTAAGGTAGATGCCCCAGCAGCATTTGTTGACAAGACTATTCTTTCCTCCATTGCATTGTCTTAGCAACCTTGTTGAAAATCAATTGACCGCCCGGGCTGGTTTGGTTCAGTGGATAGAGTGTTGGCCTGCGGACCCAAGGGTCCCAGGTTTGATTCTGGTCAAGGGCACATACCTCAGTTGCAGACTCCTCCCCGGCCTGGGTCCTGGCCTGGGCTCGTGTAGGAGGCAACCAGTCGATGTGTTTCTCACATTAATATTTCTCTCTGTATTTCCCTCTCTCTAAAAACCAATGGAAAAACATCCTTGGGTGAGGATTAAAAAAAATAATAAAAAAATCAATTGACCATAAATGTGTGTTTATTTCTGGACTCTTAATTTTACTCCATTGATTTATTTGTCATCTTAATTACTGTGGATTTGTAGTAAGTTTTAAAATCAAGAAGTATGAATACTACAACTTTATTTATTCCAAAACTGTTTTCTCTATTCTGAATCTCGTGCATTTCAATATGAATTTTATGGAATGCTTCTCGAATTTGCATGTCATCTTTGCACAGGGACCATGATATCTTCTCTGTATCCTTCCAATTTTAGTATATGTGCTGCTGAAGTGAGCAGTCAATGTGAATTTTAGGATCACCTTGTCAATTTTTGCAATAAAGGCAGCTGGGACTTTGATAGGGGCTGTTGAATTTTTAGATCAAATTTGGGGAATATTGCTATCAAACAATTTTAAGTCTTAGAATCTATGCATACGGGGTATTTATGTAGGTCTTTAATTTACTTCAGTTAGGTTTTATAATATTCAGTGTACCATCTTATACTTCTTTTGCTAAATTTATCATAAGCATTTTTGTGTGCATTGTAAATGGAAATGTTTCCTTGATTTCATTTTTGGATTTTTCATTACTAGTGTATAAAAATACAATTGAATTTTGCATATTAATCTTCTATCCTACAACCTTACTGGACTTGTTTATTAACTCTAATGGTTGCCAGAAAGTCATAGATGGCTTCATGGGGAATCAACTAAGTGACAGTTCACAAGCAAAACTGACTAGGTCAATGCTGCAGCATGTAGCAGTACTTCAATCCAGGTCAACAGGTGGTGGTGAAGGTGGCTGAGGCAACAGGACGGGACTCAACGCCAACCCCAGGGCAGGTCTCGTTAAATCTCTGGACCTCAACTGTCTCACGTATAAAATGAAGATAGCACCACCTAGCTCATAAACTTTAATGATCGATAGTTAAATGAGATGATAAAATTTCAAGGCACAAAGTGGGCGCGTTAGCTTCATTCTGCCAATGAACAGACCGGGTTGGCACAAACTGGATACCGGGCAGCACGAGACGAGAGGGAGCTGTGCCTCGGGCCCAGAACTGACAATACCAGAACAGTGAAGCCTTTTCACTGGACATTCCCACCCGGCATTAAAGGTCTGCCTTCTGCTCCCTCCGTGGCTCACCTGACGCCCCTCTCCTACAAAGCGCAGCAAACGTCCCCCCAAGGAAGACTCGCACCCGCCACCCGCCCCGACAGCGCCTTCCCCACTCTCGGCCCATTGGGCTTGGACCTAGTCCTAGGCAACGCTGCCTTCCGCCCCTAGCAACCGCTCACCTGCTTTTCTCTTCCTATAGGCCAGCACATTTCCTTTCTTTTTTTTATTGGTCCGCGTAACTACATCTCGACCAATCCGAAGCAGCCACGGGGATCCAACTTACTTCCACACAATTTGGGGTGAACTTGGAGGAGACGAGTTTTTCCTCGTCTGAATCCAGTTTTCCCAGAAAGCATCTTATTTGTCAAACTATTGTGACCCCCCCTGGAATTAGTTTCAAAACACTTTATGTCCCAGGCCTGTCTATCCCCTGCCTACTCCCCAGTCCCAGGGACACGGCCCCCAGGACGCCCCACCTCCCAGGAGCGCCCGAGTCCTCCGCTAGGCAGAGGCCACCCGGCGGCCGGGGCGATACCATCTGTGACTAATCAATAGGGGGGCTCTAGCCACCCCCCGGGCTGCCCTGTACCGCACCGGCCCCCTACTGCACCTCTTGCTCGGACCGTGGGCACGAACCCCAGACATGGCGGGGGGACGACGGCGCCCGGCACCGAGGAAGGCACGCGATGCGGACCAGAGAAGGGAGCACTTGGTACTTCCAGTCTCGCCCCGCTTCAGGAAGTGAGTGTCTCCACCCTCGTAGTTCCGCTCGCACGGGGTGGAGGAGTGTTGTTAACCGGGCCGCCTCCCAGTCGCGGGGTTTGAGCGGGCTCGCGGCGGTGGGCTCCTGTGAGTGCGCCGGCCGGCCGGGGTGTGGTTGGAGTCGGGACCGGGACCTTTCCCCCGGGTCTTCCGCGGTCGGGCGCCCCGCCGCCCGCTTTCCGTCTGTCAGCGGGCGGCAGATCGCCGGCGCCGCGCGGCCGCTCTCCGAGGCTGGGCCCGCCCGTGACGCTCGCAGCTCCCGGCGCTTCCAGGTGCGCGATCGCGGGGCCCCCCTCAGTCTCGCCACTGCATCCCGTCGGTCGGCCGTTCCTCGGGGGCCCCGAGTGGACGCTGCCCCGAAGGTTGGGGGGCACCAAGGTTCCAGACTGACGGACCCGCACGCTCCCGCGGGGCGCGGGTCGGAGCTGCCCACCCGGCCGAGCTGTCACCGGCCCGGCTGCGCCCCCGGCGCCTCGGCCTCTCCCTTCCCCGCGCACATTCCCGCTGCGGGAGGTGCCTGCCTTCTGCACCCACCGCTCACC
>NW_005871610.1:298440-341783 GCF_000147115.1 Myotis lucifugus | reverse complement strand
CCTCAAGCACCATTTCTACCCCACGGTGGTGTCCCTGACCAAGTCCAGCCCCAGAATGCCCGTGAGTGGAGGGCGGGGGGAGGAACTCCGGGGGGGGGGGGGAGCGGGGAGCGGGAGGAGGTGGCCGAGGCCGAGGCAGGGCTGGAGGGGAGAGAGGAGGGAGCCGCCAGCTGCGGACTCTGACTACATGGTGAGGGGGCGTGGGGGGCCCCTGGGTGATGAGCGTGGGCAGAGCGAAGCCCAAACCATTGCCTCTCTGCTCCCAGGTCCTGTACATCCAGGCCTTCGTTCTTGTCTTCCTTTTGGGCAAGGTGATGGGCAAGGTGTTCTTCGGGCAGCTGAGGGCGGCGGAGATGGAGGTAAGACGGTTGTGGCCCGGAGGTGAGGGCCGGGGAGCTGGGCAGGAAGACTGTCCGGGCTCTCATCGTGCCCTGTCCCACCCCCAGCACCTTCTGGAACGTTCCTGGTATGCGGTCACCGAGACTTGTCTGGCCTTCACCGTCTTCCGGGACGACTTCAGCCCCCGCTTCGTTGCGCTCTTCACCCTCCTCCTCTTCCTCAAGTGTTTCCACTGGCTGGCTGAGGACCGCGTGGATTTTGTGAGTAGGGTCGGGGGTTCTCTGGAGCAGAGAGTGGCCAGTGGGCAGGCTTGTGGACGGAGGGGGGCTGGGTTGGGGGTGTGGGGTGAGTCCCAGCCTCCCTGACAGGACCCCTCTCTGCTCTGCCCCAGATGGAACGCAGCCCCAATATCTCCTGGCTCTTTCACTGCCGCATTGTCTGTGAGTGAGGCCCGGGCGCGGGGAGAGGCGGGGACGAGGCACCGGGACCGGTACTCTAGAGCACCCGCTGCCCCCTCAGCCCCACCTGTACAGGAAAGATAATTTAGGAAATTAATTTGCATCATCTCTGCCCTGTTCCACTCCAGAGCTTCTCAACTGCCTGGCCCCTTAGCTCTTTGCCTCCTCACCTGGAGCTTGGGCTGCCCCAGTGCCCCACTAGGCAGAGTTGGCGTCCCAGGGGGCCAGGTTCAGTGGTATGTGCCCACCTGACTGGGGCCATCCATTGTGGGCCTGAGGGTGGGAGCTGTCTTAGAGCATGACATGGCTGCCAGGCCCTGGGCTGACCCCCCCAACCCCCCATGTGGGGGTCCCCACAGCCCTTATGTTCCTCCTGGGTATCCTGGACTTCCTCTTCGTCAGCCATGCCTATCACAGCATCCTGACCCGTGGGGCCTCTGTGCAGCTGGTGTTTGGCTTTGAGGTAAACTGGCTCGGGAAGTTGGGAGGACAAGCCTGAGGTGGCACTGCATGTGCCTTGATAGCCCAACAAACTTCATGAGCACCTGCTCTGCGGCCAGCCCCAT
Organism: Myotis lucifugus; assembly: GCF_000147115.1. Classification (NCBI taxonomy): domain Eukaryota; kingdom Metazoa; phylum Chordata; class Mammalia; order Chiroptera; family Vespertilionidae; genus Myotis; species Myotis lucifugus. The sequence goes on along the minus strand of NW_005871610.1, from coordinate 340,420 downwards.
GCGGGCCACCAGGAGCAGCCTGCGCCAGTCCTAGCTCTCTGCACCCCCTCCTAGGAGAGGGGAAGGCACAGAAAGAGGGTCCTGACCTGGTGCTCAGGGAAGGCTTCCTGGAAGGTGATGCCAGAAGAGCTGGCTGTTGATGGACAAAAGGAGTTAGCTTGATGGACAGCTGGGGAAGTGTGTCCCTGGCAGAGGAAGAATGTGTCCATTGACAACAGCTCACTTTGCTGAATGCTGACTGTATGCCAGGCCTGTGCTGAGCACTTGACCTGCATCTCTTTTAATTAGCAAAGTAGCATCGTTATAAAGGAGCAGTTAACTCTGGCATTTACAGACAAGCAGGCTAGTTCAGAGAGGTCTATGGATTGCCAGAAGTCAGACCAGCTAGTGAGTGGAGGGGCTCGGAAGACCCCGGCTGTGTCCAAGTCTGTGCTTGTGCTATTGGACCTGCTGTGCAGAGGCCTGGGGTAGCAGTGTGGCTGGAGCACGCAGAGGCTGCCTGCTTATGCCTCCCCCTCTCCCCTCCCTCCAGTACGCCATCCTGATGACTATGGTGCTCACCATCTTCATCAAATACGTGCTGCACTCCGTGGACCTTCAGAGCGAAAACCCCTGGGACAATAAGGCCGTGTACATGCTCTACACAGAGCTGTTTACAGGTGAGAGGAGCCTGGGCCTCCCCTGACCTGGACTCGTATCCCCAGCTCTGCCTCCCAAGCCCTGTGACCTGCTCTCTGCACACCTTTCCCCGCAGGCTTCATCAAGGTTCTGCTCTATCTGGCTTTCATGACCATCATGATCAAGGTGCACACCTTCCCTCTGTTTGCCATCCGGCCTATGTACCTGGCCATGAGGTGAGCCCAGCTGAGCCGGGCCCTGCCACACCCCTAACCCCTATTTGATCCCTCCCCTTCCTCTCCCAACTTTCACTGAAACTGTCCTTTCAGGCAGTTCAAGAAAGCTGTGACAGACGCCATCATGTCTCGCCGAGCTATCCGCAACATGAACACACTGTAAGTGAATCTTCTTACTTTATCTTTATCTTTTCCTCAAGTCAAATTTCTCCTAAGCTCTACCCCAGCTCTGGGCCTCCAGCCTCCAGCTCTGGTCCTGACACGTCCTTGGCCTGTTCTAACCAGGTACCCAGATGCCACCCCAGAGGAACTGCAGGCAATGGACAATGTATGCATCATCTGTCGAGAAGAGATGGTGACTGGTGCCAAGAAACTGCTCTGCAACCACATTTTCCATACCAGGTGGGAGGAGCCCTGGGGAGTCTGCGCATCAGGGGACAGGCTCTGGGGGGCAGGTCCCTAGGGACCTGCTAATCATTGCCTGGTCTTAACCCCCAGCTGCCTGCGCTCCTGGTTCCAGCGGCAGCAGACCTGCCCCACTTGCCGTATGGATGTCCTTCGTGCATCGCTGCCAACCCAATCACCACCACCCCCTGAACCTGCGGATCAGGGACCACCACCTGCCCCCCATCCCCCACCACTCCTGCCCCAGCCCCCCAACTGTGAGTGACCCCTCATTTGGCCATTTGACACTGTCTAGTACTTGCCTTGGGCTGGGTATGGGAAATCAGAATCCCTGCCCACTAGAAGCTCAGTCTGGGTGTGGTGATGGGGAGGTCATGGGAGGAGACATAGATGGTTGCAGTCATGTGTAGTCAGTGCCGAGCTCAGAGAGGACCTGTGGGAGCAGAGGACATAGCTCCCAACAAGCAGCGCCTTGCCTGTGATTTGGACTTTTTCTCATTACCTCCTGTCCTCTCTCTGCAGTCCCCCAGGGCCTCCTACCTCCCTTTCCACCAGGCATGTTCCCTCTGTGGCCCCCCATGGGCCCCTTTCCACCCGTTCCACCTCCTCCCAGCTCAGGAGAGGCTGCGGCCCCTCCATCCACCAGCGCAGGTGAGCCCTTTGGGTACTGCAACAACCAGGGGGGTGGGAGTAGTGGAAGCAGAGGCCCCTCAACACTCACCGACTTCCTGTTCTTGCTCTTTAGCAGCCCTTTCTCGGCCCAGTGGAGCAGCCACAACCACAGCTGCTTCTGCTGCCTCTGCCCCGGCACCTGGCTCTGCCCCCACCTCCGAGGCCGCTCCCACCCCAGGCTTCCCCTTCCCCCCTCCCTGGATGGGTATGCCGCTGCCGCCACCCTTTGGTAAACAGGGACTCTCGGGGTTGTTCTGGTGGGTGGGGGGTGTCAGGCTCAGGCAACCCAGGCTGAGCCTCTCTCTCTCTCCAGCCTTCCCCCCAATGCCTGTGCCCCCTGCCGGCTTTGCTGGGCTGACCCCAGAGGAGCTGCGGGCTCTGGAAGGCCACGAGCGGCAGCACCTGGAGGCTCGGCTGCAGAGCCTGCGCAACATCCACACGCTGCTAGATGCTGCCATGCTGCAGATCAACCAGTACCTCACTGTGCTCGCCTCCTTGGGGTATGTCTGCTCAGGGAGCCAGGGTGGGCAGCAGAGGCATGGAGCTGCCAGAAGGCTCCCAGGATGGTTTTTGCCCTTTTTCTCGTGCCATCCTGAGACGCCTGTTGATCCAGGCCGCCTATCTGTAGGCACTCTTGGTGCCTTTTTATCCTCCACTGCAGGCCTGTCTGAATCTCAGTACAGCACAAGTGTGGATTATTAGAGAGCTGACTTTGAATCTTCTTACTTTATCTTTTCCTCAAGTCAAATTTCTCACAATTCTCAGTGTTTTAGTTCATTACCTGTACCCTCCTGATATATGGTGACACTGACTGGGAATCAGTGTCCCTGATCTGAGATAGCAAATAAAGTTAGTCACTTGGAGGCAGCCTGGCTCGCGGTCAAGTCCTGGTGCCAACACTTCGGTGCTTTGTGGCCACCATTACCTTATTTGAATGGAAGAGGATCTCATTCCTGTTCACAGGTCACATGTACAAAGTGCCTGGCACCCAACAATGACAGCACAGGTGTGGAGGGGCGCTGAGACCGAGTGCTCTGTTGTATTCAGTGGGAGGTCTTAGTTGGTACCTTTAAGGTACCCAGGGTGGAGACTGCAGTGTAAGTGAACAGGCCTTCAGTCCTGCCTGCAAGTGGTTTCTAATTACTCTGATGTAGTCACAAGAATTCTGCATGCGGTCACTCATGTCTTGTGGTCACTGAGCTGCAGAGGCACGTCAGGCAGGACTCTATTTTATGTATTTTTATTGATTTCAGAGAGGAAGGAAGAGGGAGAGATAGAAACAGCAATGATGAGAGAGAACCATTGATTGGCTGCCTCTTGCATGCCCCCCCACCCCCCCCGAGCCAACAACCCAGGCATGTGCCCTTGACCAGAATTGAACCCAGGACCCTTCAGTCTGCAGGCCGACCCTCTATCCGCTGAGCCAAACCAGCCAGGGCAGTGCTGGACTCTTATTTTGCAAGGCTTGCCAAGGACAGGATAATCTGCCCAGTCATACCAGGATGCCAGAGCTGGGCTTACCTCTGTCCCTTCTCTTCCTAGGCCCCCCCGGCCGGCCACCTCAGTCAACTCCACTGAGGAGACTGCCCCTACAGTTGCTGCTGCCTCCTCCACCAGCACCCCCAGCTCTGAGACCACCACCCCATCCACAGGAGCTTCCCCACCAACCCCAGAATCTGAAAAGCCTTCAGGTAATTGTGGTCAGCCTACAGGGGGGTAGGGCAAGGGATTTCTCTGTGTTCCACTTCTCGCCTCTCTGTCCTCAGGTCCTGAGTCAGTGGGCACCGAGGAGCTGCCTGAGGATGGGGAGCCTGATGCAGCAGAGCTCCGCCGCCGCCGCCTGCAGAAGTTGGAGTCCCCCGTTGCCCACTGACACTGCTCCAGTCCTGGCCCCTGCTCCCTCTCTTGAGCAGCCCTTGCTGGAACATGTCCTGCCACCAAGTGCCAGCTCCCTCTCTGTACCAGGGAGTAGTAACCCCCACATCTGAGACAAAGGAGGTGGCATCCCCTAGGCCAAGTGGAAAGAGGCCTAAGGCCCCAGTTGACTCCAGCCCTTACAGTCCTTGGGCAGCCAAGGGGATCTTGAGTCAGTTCCAGCCTTCTCCAACCCTTCAGCCCTGTGTTCTGTTGGGACCATGAAGGCAGAACAGCACAGCCTCTAAGAAGCCCTCTGACCCCTCCCCCTTTCTGGGAGAAGGGGCAGCCCTCTGAGCCCACTTGGCGTGTGTGGAGTCACACTGCAGTACCGAACAGTATTAGCTCCCATTCCTAAGTGCGGACTCAAGGGTCTGGGGGCAGGCCAGGAACTTGCTCCCTGGCCCACCAAGACTGGTACCGGTGTCCATTTTTTACCCTAAACTCCCTGGAAGCCCTTTGTGGTGGTGGCTGTGTCCCTTACGCCCTGTGACATTTCCATGTCTTACTGGCAACCACACAACTCAGGGAAAGGAGTGCCTGGGGGCAGAGCAGCAGGAGGGCAGCACCGAGGGACACTGCCTACAAGGCCCCTCTCCCTGTAGCTTGTCTAAAGTGAGACTGTCCCTGCTCAACCAGCAGCCACTGCCCAGCCTCACTCCAGGCTGAGGGCTTGTGCGTCTGCTCCGGAACCACTGCAAGCCCCAGAATCTACGGAAGGCCACTTCTCAACTTACAGAACTTGTCTTAAGTTTAAAGAATTGGAGTAACTTCCTTGTATTTTCTTTGGCTTAAAAATCTGTCTTTGGATTTGAATGCTTGACCCCAGGGAAGAGGAGCAGGAGTGCCAGACTCCTGGTCTCTCCAATTTAGAAAAGGCTCTGGGCAGGTAGGGAACACAGGAGCCAAGGCCTGCCTGTCCCTGTCTTTTCCCCCTTGGTTTTGTGTTAAGTGAGTTGCTGGAGAGTTTCAGATGATTATTTAATTTGTAAATATTGTACAAATTTTAATAGCTTGAATTGTATATACAGCCAAATAAAAGCTTGCATTAACAATTGGTAGAGCTGGTGTCAGCATCAGTGAGCTGGGCTCCATTTTCTTGCTCAGGCTGTAGACTTGAGAGTGGCCTGGAATCTTCTGGGATGAGGGTTTATTTATACAACCTAGCACTGTCCTTGGGCGCATTGTTATTGAACTATTAGGAAGATATACCCATATTACATGAGAAAAAACTGAGCTCTAAAAAGATTACCCTGCTTTAGCCCAGAGGGAGCTAGGCTCTGAACCCTGACCTAGCCAGTCTGACACTGGGGTGGGGATGGGCTTTTGGCCCTCATGACAGGACAAGTGTGAAGGTTCATTGGATGGGGATGGCAGGGGCAAAAGGCCAGCATCTTCGTGCCTGCAAACCCCGTCCAGCCTTGATACCAGGTCATCAAGCTGGGAAACATGCCATGTGCTGGGCTAAGAGCTCCCAAGCACCCCCTTGTGGGCAGATCAGCTACAGAGAATCACTAATTATTGGAGCTGGAAACCCAATCAGGCCTAACTCTGGAATAGAGCAGAGGTGAGTGAGCCTTCTGCCTCACCATGGGTAGAAACGATGAGCTCAGGGGCTGACAAGGGCACGCTGTGCCCCATGCCCAGCCCTGCACATGTGATTGAAGGCTGCCAGGACCCATGTCAGTCATCTGTGTTCTCCGTAGCCTCCATAAGCCAGGTCTGGCTAGAGCAGCGGTTCTCAACCTGTGGGTCGAGACCCCTTTGGCTGTCGAACGACCCTTTCACAGGGGTCCCTTAAGACCATCCTGCATATCAGATATTTACATTACGATTCATAACAGTAGCAACATTACAGTTATGAAGTAGCAACAAAAATAATTTTATGTTTGGGTCACAACATGAGGAACTGTATTTAAAGGGCCAGAAGGTTGAGAACCACTGGGCTAGAGGAAGAGCTTGGGAATGTTTGCAGCAGGAAGTCTAAGGACCAAGGAAGGTTCTGTCCTGTGCTATCCTCCCCGAAACACCAGAGGGGCAGTCAACAACCTCCAGAATTTGAATAACTGACTCCAGTAGCTCCAATGAAGAAAAAGCAGGAATAGACCAAAATCAGGGGCAGGGGGGACAGCAACTAATGCCCCCCACTAGCTCAGCTGTTTCTAGTGGGTCTCCAATGTAAGACAGCCCCCCCCTCAGTGCTGGCATCTGTGCAGATGGTCCTGTTTCCCCCTTTATGCAAGCAAGGTCTGCTCCAAAGCCCTCACTCTACCTTGCCCAAGCCCTCAGCCCTAGCCTGTACCCCAATCCTAGTTGCTTCAACACCCGCCTCCCTCCTGAGGTCCCCTGGACTCCAGTCTGTGGGGGATGCTGTCATGCAGGCTGCTCAGCTAGGCCTCAGAAGCCCTTCTCTAAGAGCCAGGTTTTTAGCTGCTGGTCAAAGTAGCCCTTGATCCGCAGGGTACCTGTCACCTCATTGACCTGGGTGATAGGTGTCTTCCCCAGCAGTGGGCTCAGAAAGTCTTCCACATCCTTCTGCAGGGCCTGGGGGAAGATGACAAATCAGGCCTGGTCAGGAGACCCGTCACCTCTAGAGGACTCCCATCCCTTCAGCCCTGAAAAGGCCACACTCAGACCCTGACCCACCCACACACTTACCCAAATGTCTCCCTCCACCTTCCGGATCACAGTCATCTGACGGTTGCCATGTGTGATGTCTTTATAGACAGGGATGTTGTGCATCCGAGAGCGCCGCACAAAGTAAGGCAGGTTGGGTGGAGGGTCTGGGACAGGGAGGGATGGTGATAAGCCAAGTCTTCCCAGGCTTCATCCCACCTCAGTCAAGGCCTTTCTCCTCAGAGTCTGCAGAAGTCTACGGCAAAGCCACCTCCAGACTTCAGGTCAGGAGACCTGCTCTTTCCCTAAGTTTAGAGCGAGGACTCTAGTAGCCCAAGGCCCAGACAGGGCCTGGCACCGGAAGGTGCTCAAGAAGAAATTAAGTGAGGGCCATGCCTCCCTGGATATTCAGGTCCCCCTGTGGGACCAATCCTTGCCCTTCTCCTCGGGGTCAGGGAGACTAATATGACTCTGGCACAAAGGCATGGAGATTTACAAGTACTGAACACCACCACATGCTGGGCTCTGCACTAAGTGCGTTATGGTGCCGGGCAGATTATCTCCATTTTACTGAGACTGAGGTTGGGAGAAGCTGACCCAGAACTGCCCAGCTGAGTTCTCAATTATGGTACATGGACTACTGGGGGTGGGGGTAGGGTGGGGGGAGAAGGAGTCCAAGCTCTTGGGTCTTCTCTCTATGCTTCTTTTCCTGCATGGGAAGACTTATCCCAGTAGTGTGGATGGATGGTTACTTGTGAAACAGGGCTCCATTCCTGGGCCCTTCCTTGAACATGAAACAGGTACTAGTCCTCAAAACAAGTCCTGAAACCACTGAGTTCAGTGGCAGCTGGGGCAGGCCAACCACCAAGGAGGGGAACTTCCCTGTCGCCTTCAAGCCATCCCCATGATCTAGCTCACCTCTGGGGGGCTGCCAGCCACTAGGAGTAGGATAATGTTCATGCTTCGGGGGCTCCGGAACGCTGGTGGGGGGTATCAGGCGTTCCACAAACTGGTATTCATCCACAGACTCCACAAAGCGGGGGTAACTGGGAGGCCCCTGGGTCTGGCTCTGAGGCAAAGACAAAAAGCAACCATCAGCGTACTCACCACCCACCCACCACAACAGAACTTCAGTAAGTAGTGAAAGGAAACATTACAGGTAGAGAGAACGGTATAAATGAATGGCTGGAGAGAGGAAAGCACCAGACTTCAGTCTGTCGGGGTGCACTGGGCCTGGAAAAGACCTTCAAGTATTCTGAAGGCCTGCCTCTCCTGCCTCAGTCCCTCCTGGGACTCAAATAATAAGACAATTAACTGGAAAGCTGAGCAATGTAGCATAATTCGGTATCGAAAGTTTCTTTTAAATATTCTACCGAAATATTCTAGTTCTGGGTTAGGCACTTTCAACAACCCTGATAGTTTTGCACTCACACTCACCCCACGTGATCCTCCTTTACCTGGAAGGTTTCAACCTCATACACACACGGCCAGGCATCATACTAAGTGCTCTACAGGTATTGTTTTCATTTAATTCTTATAACTCGGCGTATTTTATCACACACTTTTTTTAAAATCTAATTTTTAAAAAATATATCTTTTATTGTTTTTTTACAGAGAGGAAGGGAGAGGGATAGAGAGCCAGAAACATCTTTGAGAGAGAAACGTTGATCAGCTGCCTCCTGCACACCCCCTACTGGGGATGTGCCCCCAACCAAGGCACATGCCCTTGACCGGAATCGAACCCGGGACCCTTCAGTCCGCAGGCCGACGCTCTATCCACTGAGCCAAACAGGTTAGAGCTATCACACCCATTTTTAATCCAAGGAAGATCAAGACATTCAGCAATCTACCCTAAGGTCACACTCCAAATTCTGTCCTCCCATCCTGCAGCTTTAAGATCCTTTTTGGACACATCCCGACAGATACCCCGGAGTCCTGACAGGCGCCGGGGTGACAATGAGAACAGGCAAGCAGGGTGCAGTGGCCTGTATGTCATGAGCTCTAGGTTCCCAGTAGTGTCGCCAACGATGGAGTTGCTCTGTGAACCCGTTGGTTTCCCCTTGAAAGAGTTAGGCAGCGAGAGTCGGTGCGCAGCCCCGCCCAGAGCCGACTCACCGAGGTTGTCCTCCAATCAGGTTCTAACCCCCACCCCCGGAAGCGCGCACCAGGTCCTGTCACCTTCCTTCTCAGTCTTGCATCTCAGCTACAGAAAAGGTCTCCCACATCAGATGGGAAAACTAAGGCCCCAACGGGAATGCGATTTTCAGGGTTAAAAGGAAGAACAGCGAGCCTCACACTCAGCCCTCTGCCCCCCGCTCCACGCTCAGTACTCTCACCAGCCGCCGCAGCGCGCCGCCCGGCTGCACGCCGACCCTCCAGCGCCGCAGCAAAGCCGGGAACACGGCCGCGGCCATCTTGAACTCCCCCAGCTTTAGCTTCCTGCGCGCGCAACCCGCCTAGTCCCACGCTTCCTGCGCACGCCCCGCGAGACCGGAAGAAGGCCTACGCGAGCGTCAAGGGGCGGGGTTACGACGCCGTGGGCGGCACAAATAGCCGAGGTTCTCGTCGGCGCGCAGCAGTGACGTTAGACGCAGCAAGCGCTTAGGACGCGTACGCTCCTCTTCCTTCCTCTTTCTCGACTCCATCTTCGCGGGAGCGGCACAGGCCGCAGTTCAGGTAGAGTTGGGGGCACGGCTGAGTCCCGAGGGCTTCCTAGCAGGTTGGCTGCGAGGTCAGAGGGCGCGGGAAGAACAGAGGAGGAGAGGCTGCTGTGTGGGCCGGGTTCTTGTCCCCACCCGACCTCCCTGGCAGGCGGGCAGGCCGGCCGGCCCTGTCTTACCCACGTGAGACCTGCGATCGCCCCGGCCCGCCACCGATTCCCCGACGCCCGCTCTCCCAGAATATTCCTTCTCTCACAAGCGTTCCTTTTCCTCAGTCGCCGACATGCAGCTGTTTGTCCGCGCCCAGGAGCTCCACACCCTCGAGGTGACCGGCCGGGAGACTGTCTCCCAGATCAAGGTAAGGCTGCGGGGTGCGCCTCGGGCGCCGTATTCGTGTGCTCTTTAACCTCGCTCCCTGCGGGAACGCTCATGAGCCTCATTTTTGCTTGTAGGCTCATGTAGCCTCGCTGGAGGGCATCGCTCCAGAAGATCAAGTCGTGCTCCTGGCAGGCACACCCCTGGAGGATGAGGCTACCCTGGGCCAGTGTGGGGTGGAGGCGCTGTCCACTCTGGAAGTAGCCGCCCGCATGCTTGGAGGTGAGTTGGGGAGGACTCCTTTGAACTGCTTGTAAGCACATAATGAGATCAGTGTCCTAAATCCAGGGTGGTTCTTCCTGTTTACCTCAGGATTAACTCTTTGTTTGTTTTGGTATCCTCACCCCAGGATATTTTTTCCATTGGTTTTCAGGAGAGTGGGAGGGGGAGAAAGAAACATTGATGTGAGAAAGTCACATTGATTGGTTGCCTCCCACATCCGCCCCACTGTGCCAGGGATGGAACCTGCAACCCACGTACATGCTCTTGACCAGGAATTGAACCAGTGACCCTTCTGTGTGCAGGCTTGGCACTCTAACCACTGAGAATGCCAGCCAGGGCAGAATTAACTCCTTTTTATTTTTTTTTAAATATATTTTATTGATTTTTTACAGAGAGGAAGGGAGAGGGATAGAGAGTTAGAAACATCGATGAGAGAGAAACATCAATCAGCTGCCTCCTGCACAACCCCCACTGGGGATGTGCCCCCAACCAAGGTACATGCCCTTGACGGGAATCGAACCTGGGACCCTTGAGTCCCCAGGCTGATCTCTATCCACTGAGCCAAACCGGTCAGGGCCAGAATTAACTCCTTTTTAAAAATTCATTATTGTTGAAAGTATTACATATGTCTCCTGCCCTTCCCCCATTGACTGCTCCCTCTTTCTCCCCAACACATATCCCCGCCCCCCTACTGTCTGTGTCCTTTGGCAGAATAAACTCTTGAGAGGTCCCTGGAAGACTGAACTAGAGTGTAGTTCTATTTCAGTCACTTACTAGATCTTTGCCTATTTCCCAGTTTCCTCATTAAAATTAGGTTAGACCAGATCCCCAAGGGGCTAGAAAATCCTGAAGTGAAACCTAGAACATGCCAGACTAATTCCTGGTCAGATGTCAAATCTCTGCAATTTTGTTCTCATTTCCTGTTGAGCCCAGCTCACCTTTAAAGGCTTGAGTTGAGGGAGAAAGAATTCTGCTGGGTGGGGCCTTCTTGCTCCTAACCGCTTGCTGTCCTTTTCCACCACAGGTAAAGTCCATGGTTCTCTGGCCCGTGCTGGGAAAGTCAGAGGTCAGACCCCCAAGGTAAGTGCAGTATTAGTGGTGTCCTTTGGACTTAAGTTTTTTACTATCACAGATAAGCTAAGACCCTTGGCTTTTGACCAGTCTTCTCCCTCCCTGGAAATGAACCTGAGGGAAGAGATGGAAGATGTCAACCAGGGTCTGATGAGCCTTCCCTTTCCCAGGTGGCCAAACAGGAGAAAAAGAAGAAGAAGACTGGTCGGGCCAAGCGACGGATGCAGTACAACCGGCGTTTTGTCAATGTTGTGCCCACCTTTGGCAAGAAGAAGGGCCCCAATGCCAACTCTTAAAGTCCTTTGTCATCTGGTTTTCTCTAATAAAGCCACTTAGCCCAGTCATCTCGTTTCATCTTAATTTGCAGGGCCTCAGGGTGAGAGGAGGCTTCTAGGGCTGGTGGTATGTCCACTGGAACAGCAGGGTCTCATTTTGGTTTCTTGATATTGTCAAGTGAGGCAGAGGCCCTTGATGGGTAGAGGGGGTGAGAGGGAGGTGGTAAACTACAAGAAAAGGCTTCCCATGAAAACGTGCCAGTCCTTCCTTTAAATGGAGAGTTGGGGAAATTTCTGATCCCAAATAACTTGATAATTCCCCCAAATCCTTCTCTCTCTTTTTTTTTTTTTTTTTTGGTTTTTGTTTTGTTCTTATTCTTTTAAACAGAAGATAGGAATCGTTGTGGGTGTTTTATAGCGGCAGCAATGGAAGGGGAGGAGTTCTAGGAGAAAAAAATGTCAGGGAATGCCAATCCGGCCTTTTCCTGAACTTGGACCAGCTGTGGCCTTAGTGGGGCTCAGTGCAGAAGTTTGGTTTGCCCAGCTTTGGAAAGTATCCTGATTATATTGGCACTGTGGTGACCTTGTTTGTACTTCTGATTGCATGACTGCTCTTGCTAACCTAATCAGAACTCAGGCTGGTCAGTTGATTGTTTCACTGTTCCCAAAAGTTGAGTTCTCTGGAACTGATTCAGGATTCCCTGCTAGCAACACGTGCATACCCACACATTTATTCTAAGGTTTTTTAACCTGCTGCTTCTTAGAATAAAGCCCATAGGATAAAGAGAGACCTTGGGCTCTAGACTTAGACTGCCTTGAGTTTCGATCCTTGCTCCATTTATAATCTATACATATAAAAGCCTAAGTGACCTTTATGATGGAATGACTGGAACAACTGGTTGCTATGATGTGCACTGACCACCAGGGGCAGACGCTCAATGAAGAAGCTTCCCCCAGCCCACAGGCCCCCACTGGCAATGGGGCCTGCTGGCCAAACCCCCAGTCCCTCCCCCTGGCTGGCAGGCCCCCATCACCAGATCGTGGCTGGGCCCCTGGGCTGAACTGAGGGTGGGTGGCGGCAGACAGGGCCCCTTTCCCATGGGGGCCAAGGGCCAGCTCCCTCCTCAGAGCCAGGGGCCAACCTCCTGGGTCCCTCCCCCTGGCCGGCAGGTCCCGATCACCTGATTGTGGCTGGGCCCTGGGCTGGAATGGGGAACCTGGGGTGGGTGGCAAGAGAATGGGGAGGCAGGGAACCTAGGGACCCTACCTGTGCATGAATTTCGAGCACGTGGCCTCTAGTTATTTAATATCTCTGGCCAGGTAGCTAAGCATTGTCCCAATATGCCAAGGTTGCAGGTTTGATCCCTGGTCAGGACACATAGAAGAAAGTGAGGAAACTAAAGTGTTAATAAACTTAAAGTAAGTGTAATGAAGGGGTTTGGGTAAACACATACTATCCTAGTTAATCAGATGGTAAGATGGTGAAAGTTCTAGCGGACAGAACCGCAGTCAGACATGGAGTGGAGTTTAGGTCCAGGTACAGTGGAGAGTCATCAAGGGCAGGGCTGGGTTTTCAGCAAGGGCCTGATGTGATCTGACTTGTGACCTAACATTTCAACTGGCTGATTTTTCTGGAGGGCCGGCAAGAAAGTTAAGGTGGTATCATCCACTTGATTGGCAAGGAACTTAGAGCACCAGTGGTGGTGGAGGAGATGTAAAAAAATGAACAGGCTTGATTGTCTCACTGCTTCACTCATCAACTCACTTTAAACAGACTTGAAGGTCATCAAACCCATCTCGATCTTGGTAGAGAAACATGATCGGCCGAAACCGGTTTGGCTCAGTGGATAGAGCGTCGGCCTGCGGACTGAAAGGTCCCAGGTTCGATTCCGGTCAAGGGCATGTACCTGGGTTGCGGGCACATCCCCAGTAGGAGATGTGCAAGAGGCAGCTGATCGATGTTTCTAACTCTCTATCTCTCTCCCTTTCTCTCTGTAAAAAATCAATAAAATATATTTTAAAAAAAAAAGAAACATGATCGATATTGAAATAAGTACAAGATATTTTGAAGGCAGAACTGACTGTAGCTGGGATTGGATGTGCAAGATGAGGGAATAAAGAACCAGAGCTTACTATCAGGGGTGCCCTGGACCAACTCCCCACTCTACCACAAACTGTAAGCTCCATTATGATAGGGCCGCATCTCTGCTCAACGTGGTCCACTTTAACGGTGGATGAACGATAGGTTTGGAGGAGGAAATCAAACAGGAGCTCAGATGTTTGTTAAATATTGCTTTGTTTTGAAGAGGGAAAATGCCGCCAACACACACCCAGTCTAGGCGAGGTACCCCACCTTGGCCTTTCCACTCTCTCCCCTTTGTCCTCTATATGGCTGTATAGTATAATGGCTGTCCCTACAGCGCAGGGACCCGGCACAATTAACGGCCCAGAGGAGGTGCGTGGCAAAGACCTACTTCTGCCTCTGCGCTTTGCAGCGCCAAGCAGCCGCGCTGGGGCTGGTACCGCGCTCCCACCTCACCGCCGCCTCCTGCGCCGGCCCAGCCGCGACGTGAGGGCGGGGCTTGGATTCCGAGTGTGGGCGGAAGTTGCCGAGAGTCTTCGGGGTGTGGGCGGAAGTTGCCGAGAGTCTTCGGGGAGCTTTCAGTAGGCGCTTGGTGGGCCCCACCGAGAGGCGGAAGTCACCGAGAAGCGCCGGAAGTTGCCGAGCTGCGGCCTCTGCGTTCGCGGGTGGCCGGCGGCGCCAGTTGCCATGGAGCCGGCCGGGCCCTGCGGTTTCTGCCCGGCCGCCGAGGCCCAGCCGGCGCGCTACGTCTGCCCCCGCTGTAACGTGCCCTACTGCTCGCTGCGCTGCTACCGGGCGCATGGCACCTGCGCCGAAGACTTCTACCGGGACCAGGTGCTGGGAGAGCTCCGCGGCCGCAGCGCCTCTCCCAGCCGCCTAGCCAGCGCCCTCCGCCGGCTGCGTCAGCAACGCGAGACCGAGGACGAGCCGCAGGACGCAGGCCTCAGCCCGGGCCCGGCGCCCGGCGGCCTCTTGGGACTCTGGGAGCGGCTATCCCCGGCCGAGAAGGCGGCCTTCGAGCAGCTGCTGAACCGTGGCGAGGCCGGGCGGCTGCTGCCCCCGTGGCGGCCGTGGTGGTGGGGGAGCGGGGCCGGGCCACGACTTCTGGAGGAGCTGGATGATACCCCGGGCGGGGAGGCCGCGGAGCTGGAGCCCGACCCTGCGAAGGCGCCGCCAGAACCCGCGAGGGATGCCGCTGCCGCGGAGTCCCCGGCCGCCGCGGAGACGGTTCTCGGAGACGCCCCGGGGGCCTGCACGCCCGCTGTGCCCGCCCGGATCCCCACGCTGGCCAGCCTGAGCCGCGGCAGGGTCTCGCCGCTCGTACGCTTCCAGCTGCCCAACGTGCTGTTCGCCTATGCGCACACCCTTGTCCTGTATCATGGCGGCGACGATGCGCTGCTCACCGACTTCTGTGCCACGCTGCTCGGCGTTTCGGGAGCCCTGGGTGCCCAGCAGGCCTTTGCCTCTGCCGAAGAAGCCCTACAGGCCGCAGCTCACGTGCTTGAAGCGGGCGAGCATCCCCCGGGGCCCCTGGGCACACGGGGTGCCATGCGCGAGGCCGCCCGCATCCTGCTGGGCGAGGGCCCTGCCAACCAGAAGGGCTACACGCTGGCAGCCCTGGGGCACTTGGCGCAGACTCTGGGCCGGGCCCGGAAACGGGCCGAGGCTACTGAGGTGCGAGATCGCCTCTACCGGGCCCGAAAGAAGTGCCAGTTCCTGATGGCTTGGACCAACGAGAATGAGGTGGCCCTCCCGGCCCTGGCTCTGGACTGTGCCAGGGCCCACCGAGCTCACGCTGTAGCCGCCGAAGAGGTGGCAGCCCTCACTGGGGAGCTGGAGCGGCTTTGGGGAGGTCCCCTACCACCTGCCCCGAGGACACTCATTGAGGAACTCCCCGGCTGAACTGTGGGCTCCTTGTCATCAATAAACCTGTGAATGGTCTGACCTGTTGGGAGTGCCCATTTCTGAGAGACGGCTGTTGTGCCCACCCACCCGCAGGTTCTTGGGCCCGCAAACCTCTCCGCCTCTCCCTAATCAGGGCTGACCCAGCCAAGATTTAAACACCCCTGTCCCAGAAAGGGAGAGAAGTGGTACCAAGGGTTCCAGATGTTTATCCAAGAAGGAAGAGCAACGTCCACTCCGATTTTGGGTACTGCCTTCATTTTCTCCCTGCTCTGAGGCTGTCAGCCCTGCCTGTTGGAGCTCGGCAGGACTGAGCGCAGGCTTTTGAGTCCTAGACGTCCAGGCTCCTGCTGCAGGGAGTGCTGGCAGATGGGTGGGTACGGGCTTCGACCTTGGGTGGGTGGAGCCACTTCAGTAGATGTAAGGCACAATTCGGTAGGGCACACGCCGGCAATATTCACGCCAGGCCAGGCCGTACTTTTGCAGGCACTGCTGCTCGTCCCGGGCCTCACGGTGCACCAGCAGCGCAGTGAAGTAGAGGAGGTAGAAGTAAGGCAGCAGGTGGGACACCCCTGTGGGGAAGGGGGCTCTGTGACCACTCAGCCAGACCCCCAGTTCACAAAGGTTTCCATACCTAATAGCTCATGGGCATCAGGGCTCAACAGTGAAAGGTCCCGGGTCTGCAGCAAGGTGCCAACAGTGCTGTCTGTCCCAGTCACATCCTGAATCCATCTCCAGCCCCCTGACTACTCCCTCCACTAAGGCGCACCCCTATTCATTCTACACCCAGACTGGGTATCCTGTGGTTTCTAATCCATCTGCCCCCACACACATGCAGTACCTACCCAAGCTACTCACCACAGGGCAAGGACCAGGCCAGAGCCATAATGAGGTCTCCCAGATAGTTGGGATGGCGGACCATACCCCACCACCCAGACACTAGCAGCTGCCTCCCCGTGGCTGTAGAGATGGTCTCAAGGCCTGGGGGAAGACAGGTAGTGGGATGAGTGACCCCCAGGAAGCCCAGCTGCCCCACCTCACTCATGGCAACCTAGAAACACAGCTCACCGGCCACTCTGGGGTCAGAAGGGTTCTTTCGGAAGGTGTTTTTCTGGGAATTGGCTCCACGGAAGATGTAGTAACCAACAGCTGAGGGAAAGCATGAGCAGGCAGTCAGGGTTGAGGGCCACAGGCTTCTGCCTGACCCTGATCATCCCCACACAGCCTAAACCCAGTCTGCCTGGACCCCAGGACCCAGCCCCCAGCTTTAGAGAAGAGCATGATGCTTAGCACCTACCTAGTGGGTGCTGAATAAACAATGAATGAGACCAGCTGGCGTGGTTCAGTGGTTGAGTGTCAACCTATGAACCAGGAGGTCACAGTTCCATTCCTGGTCAGGGCACATGCCCAGGTTGTGGACTCTATCCCCAGTGTGGGTGTGAGGAGGCAGCCAATCAATGATTCTCTCTCATCATTGATGTTTCTATCTATCTCTCCCTCTCCTTGCCTCTCTGAAATCAATAAAAATATATAAAGCATAAGAAAGGGGAGGGAGAATGATGCATGCACCCAGGCTGCTGCCCGTTCCTGACTGACCATTGACGAGGCAGATGACTGAGGCCGTGGGCAACTCCAGGGGCTGTGGGTGGTACAGCAGGAACTGGGCCTGCAGGCTGTAGGTGAAGGGTACCCAGGCTAGGTCCCCAAAGGCCAGCATGAAGCCAAACCCGTCGTGTGTGATGTCCATGGTGGTGAGTACAGCTTCCTGCAGGGACAGGACCCAGACGCACTTTAGTCCCGACAAGGTCCTCAGGCAGCTCCCCCTGCTCCCCCTGAGCAGTCCAGCTCACCTCGTGCCAGAGGGCATCACCCACATAGAGCAGCTGGAAGCCGTTGACCAGCCACATGGCCAGGGAGGGACGCCCCCGAAGTTCTGCCTCCTGTGCCAGCAGAGCCAGGTTGATGAGGACCTGGGGGTTGGGAGGAGATGGCACAGTCTGTCCCCAGCCCATCTCCACTGAGTGGGCAGCACCCGGGTAGGGCAGTGGCCAGCTTCTCCCCATCTAAGTGTCAGCCACTAACTCTCCAGCTTTGTCAAATGAACCCAGCCCGTTCCCAGAGAGCCTGCAATGGAGGCGTTTCCAGCTGTTTTCTCTCGCCTTATCCTGTAGTGCTGTTCCCTTGGGGAGAGCAGCATGGGGCGTAGGCGGGTGCTGCAGGCTTGAGAGTTAAAACAGACCTGGTTTTGAATTAGCTTCCCCACTTGGGCAAGTTGCTTACCCTCTCTAAAGCCCGCCTTCCCCACCCTCATGGTGGCAATGGAGATAATTACGGTCCAGCCCTTAGAATTGCCTGAGGACTCATGGGAGTGACACACAGTAAGTGCTCAACGATGGTGGCTAGCAGTCAGCCTGTAGTGAGCACCCCCATCTGGCAGCAGTGGGCTAGGTGCTGTTACCCCTTCTAATCCTCATAATAATCTTAGGAAGGAGCTCTTTATCCCGTTTCATACATCAGGACACAGCCTGGCGCCTGGCATTCCTCCTGCCTCTGGGTGAGGGTTCCAGGGTGACATGAGGAACCTTTGGGAAACCCTGACCACAGTCCAGCACTGACTATAACCAAGAAACACAGTTGGTATGTCAGTCAAAGACACCAGTGATGGACAGGTTGCTAAACTCTGCTCAGATCTAAGTTCTGCACTACTTTGACTAGCAAGCAGCATAGGACCACTCTCCCTTCTTGAAATAGATTTGTGCACTTGACACTTCATTTAAAATTGCACCACGCCCTGGCTGGGTGGCTCAGGTGGTTGAAGCATCATCCAAAAAGTTTGGATTTTGATTCCCAGTCAGTGCAGTTTCCATGCCTGGTCGGGGCGCATGTGGGAGGCAACGGATCAATGTTTCTCACATCAGTATTTCTCTCTAAAAAACAATAGAAACATAGCCTTGGTGAGGATTACAAAAAAATTGCACCTCTTCTTTCCTGACTTGCTTTTCTCCATGGTATGCAGCATCCCTTGACATGCTATATATACTTTTTTTTTTTTGTCTGTCTTTCCCATTAGAATGTAGGTTCCACGAGGACAGGTTTTTTTTTCTGTAATTTTTTCTTATATCTCAGCACCTACAGTATTTCCTAGGACACATATTAGATTCAACAAATATTTGTGGAATGAATGAATGATGTCTGGGCAATACTGCACCTGTCCTGCCCAGGAACTGCTCACCCGCCCCACCCCTCCTGCTGGCGCAAGTCCCACTGAGCCATGCCCAGCATACCCAGCCGATGAGGCCAGGCCGCAGTTCGCAGAAGTATTTGCAGTCAAAGGAACCGAAGCGCGGGTTGAGCTCCCGTCCCAAGAAAAAGTCGTAAACGGGATTGCCTGGAGAACAATGGAGAGTGAGGCTGCAAGCTAGCACCCCTGTCTGCCTCCATCTGTCCCCACTGGAGCCCCTCTCACCTGAGTTCCCTCCGGGTGCCAGGGCGGAGGCAGGGGCCATTAGCGCCTTCAGATAGAGGAGGAGGCTGAAGATGAAGGCCGTGAGGGTGGCCACCCACGCCAAGGGCAGGAGCATTTCCGTGAGCATTCCCAGGGGCAGCCCGGCCCACACCCCCAGGCCCACCAGCAGGGCTGTCAGCACCAGGGCCTGGAAGCCTGAACCCCAGCACAGGGTGAGTCCTGGGGACTAGCCCCCCATCGCCCCCCCCAACACTGCTCTAAGCCAAGAGGTCACAGACCTCGACCCAAGCCATTTGGCTGACACCTTGGCTTTTAGGTCACGTCAGCGGCTGCTGTGGCGAGAGCAGCAGCAAATGCGGCAGGAAAGGGTGGAGGGGCGGGGTGGGCAGGAGAGCGAGACCCCAGGTCTGTCCTGGCGGCGCAGGCACCAGAGCCCGGGTCGGGTTAATCCCCCGAGACCTGCAGGCCGCCCCGCCCCCCCCCGCCCCCCGCGCAGCTCCAGCGAAGGGCCCCGCCCCAGGCACCGTTAATGGGGTAGCGCAGGCGACTCTGGTCCTTCAGTTCCTGGCCCTCGGCCATCTGCAGGCACAAAGGGGCTCCGATGAGGGCTGAGGGTGCCTTTCTTCTCGCTGAGCCCCACCCTCCGCCCTCCTCCCACGCGCGTCCGCGAGGCAGGTCCGCACCTTGCGCGCCGGCAGCAGGTAGAAGGCCGCCTGCAGGCCCAGCCAGGTGAGCCACAGCAGCAGCGCCCCCGGGCTCCACAGCGCCGCGGGCGCCGGCAGGTGGGGGGGCAGGCCCAGGAGGCGCGCCGGCCCGGAGCGCGCCACCAGGAGCAGATGGAACATGGTGGCGGGGAGCAGCAGCATCAGCGCCGCAGCGCCTGGGGAAGGGGCCGATCGCGTCAGGGGCCCGCTCCCCAACTCTCCCCACCCCGTTCCCAGCCTCAGCACCCTTCCCTAACTTCCTCCTGGTCCCGCCTCCGGACTCCCCGGACTCTGTCCACTCCACAGACCCCGCCCCCTCCAGACACTCCCTCACAACCCCCTGCCCCCGGACACCCCTCAAAGCCCCCGGATTCTGCCCCATCCCCGCTCGCAGCTCACCCCTCCAGTTTCCCTTTGAGGAGCCTCTGGCCCCAGATCCCCCCTTCTTTGCCCCATTACCCAAGGGTCCCCCGAATTCCAGCGGGGCCCGGGAGCCCTGAGGGGCCATGGTCTCCGCTCCGCCGGGAGGTGGGGGTTTACAAAAATCCGTCAAGCAAACACCCTCCACCCCAACCCTCAGATGGGCTCGGTGACGTGAGGAATCCGTCCCCTGTGGCCAGCACCTGTCCCGGGCGGCGCTCGGACACAGCGCATGTCCATCCTGAGGTCTTTAAACGGGCCCGCCCCCGGCCCATCCTGAGCCCAGCAGATCAGCCAATCGGCTCTTGGGGGCGAGTCCGACGCAAGCATCTCGGAGGCAGAGTCTCAGCCTCACAACTCCACCCCCTCAAGTCCCGCCCCTGCAAGCGAGAGGGAGGAGACGGCACATCTTTATTTTTCGGGTCTTGCGGTGAGAGGGGAAGGGCCGCGGGGACTGGAGGTCCAGGGATGCGCGGGTTGGGGCAGCTGGCCAGCCTGTGCATGACAATGGCCTGGCCTAGCCGCGCTCGCAGATGACCTCTACCACACTGGGTTCCATGGGCACTGGGTCCGGGCATCGCAGGGCAGCTGAGGCCACCACCTCGTCCAGCAGCAGGTGCACAAGCTCCTCGTCGGCCACGAAGCGCCACAGGTAGAGCTGCAGAAAGTGGCAGTCCACCTGCACCTGCTGCAGCCCGAAGCGCCCAAAGGTGCGCAGCCGCACACACTCCAGCAGCGTCTTCAGGCTGATCTTGATGATGCCGGTCAGCACTGACACCTGCAGGAAGGGACACGGGGATGAAGCTCACACAGCAGGTGTTGGGGAAGGGCACCCACGTTAGGGCCAGGGACACAATAAGATGCCAGTAGCTTCGATGGCATGGAAAGCCCAGGGAGGGAGGGAGGGATACAAGATTAGCCTCATCAT
This sequence comes from Myotis lucifugus, assembly GCF_000147115.1. Classification (NCBI taxonomy): domain Eukaryota; kingdom Metazoa; phylum Chordata; class Mammalia; order Chiroptera; family Vespertilionidae; genus Myotis; species Myotis lucifugus. The sequence goes on along the minus strand of NW_005871610.1, from coordinate 319,853 downwards.
CTGGAGGGAAACCGACAGGGACTGCCCAGCAACCACAGGCAGAGATGGGGGTCAGCAATGACGGGGGGACCGGGGGTTTACTGAGTCAGAAGAACACGGGGTCCCTGAGTGTGGGCTGGGCGGGACTGAGACCATGGTGTGAACAGGAACCCTGGGGAGGACCCAGGACTGCTGTGGGAAATAGCACAAGAGCCAAAGAGACATACTGAGCAGCACCCACACCCAGGCTGGGAGCACACCAAGGTCGGGGCAAAGGGCCATGGGATGGTGATGGTGGGGCTCTGGATACTCACTCCCGGAAACACCCCTCGGACAAAGACTGGGGGGACAGAATGCTAGGGCTCCCTGGCCAGTGTGGGGACCCTGGAAGGGGGGTTCACTGGTGACTTCAAACCTTGTTGAACTCAACAGGGCTGAACACATCAATACGCTCAGAGAACAGCTTCTGGATGTTGCTCAAGAGGTTGGTGTCCATTGGGGCACTGGATGGGGGGGAGGGGAGACAAGCATTCAGAGCCCACCCTGCACCCGTTAACCTTTGTCCATTCCCCCAGGGGCTAGTCTGACCAGCAGACCTGGGTGTATAGCTGGGTGCATAGCGGCCCTGCTGCCGGGAGCTGCTGTACACGGAGAAGGTCCTCTTGCTGGAGTCACTGCTCTGGGCCTTGCGAACACCTTCTTCGTACAGGAGCCCCACCTGGTGGTGGAAGGAGACACTGCAAAGAGGCCAGAGTACAGGGGACCTCCAGCTCACCAGGTGCCCTGGGCAAGGGCTAAGGATGCCCTAAGCTACACTCATTTACTACAAGTCACACTTGTTACCAGAGTCACAGGTAGTCCAGGCTTGGTACCTCACTGTTACCCAGTCTCTATTTACAGAAGAAGTGGAGTGGGGTAAAGGTGAGACATAAAGACACTGAGGCCCTTATTTTCTGGGTGACTCGGCCTCAGCTTCCTCATAGAAGGAATGGGGGTGATGATGCCACAATCTGGGGCTGAGGAGGAATGAGGCCACGGATGCAGGCACTGCCTGGCCCCTGAAGTCTTGACCCTCAGAAGGTATTTCCCAACACCCCCTCGCCCTGCACCTTCAGGCTCCCCTGACCAGCACCTGCACATCAATAGCCGTCGTGTCCTCCACCACCCGCTTCATGACAGCGCGCACGTTCCGGGGCTCCAGGGTACTGAGCCAGTCCCGCGTCTCCACACTCTTGCGCAACATCTGCGATATGACCAGGCCCTGCACCTTCACATAGTGGGTCAGCAGCCGCCGTGCCGTCTCCCTGGCCTCTGCACACAGTGTGCTCACAGGTGTCACTGGAGACTGGTCCTGAGCCAGGGATGCAGAGGACAAAAAGGTAGTGGGTGCTGGGGGAAGCTCAGGGGCCACTGCCAACCAGGAGCTGGGCACAGGCTGGGCATGGGGAGGTTGGGTTGCGCACAGGCAGCTGGCCTGACCATGAGGGCACTGCCTAGTCTCCTGCTTTCCCAGCACCACCACCCCCTACCCTGCTATGAGCTGGCAGTTCACCTGCACCAGAAACTGTTCATCAGTGAGGGTGAGAATGTAGGAGATGGTGGCCGTCTCATAGTCCAGGCAGAGGCGGGAGAGGAGCAGGAGCAGGGCGGGTGGCGTGGCACCCCCTTTCTCCCCAGGGCTGTCACAGAAGCTCTGAGCCGTCTGGCACATGGACCGGATGAAACCCACGATGAGGCCCTCACGGACGCCCTGGCTGCAGAACTCGCCCTGTGAGGAGGAAGGGCCGGGTATACAGCAGGTCCCCTCTTCCAGGCAGGGGCTGCTAGTGACCCTCTGCTGGAACCCTAAATCTAAACGCCCTGGCCCTTCCCCATCCCTCCAGGCTCTGCCAGTATTCCTCATGACAGCCTGAAACCACATCTAGAGTGCCTGGGGGCAAGCACTGTGTGCCCTGGTGGCTCCCATCTGCAGAATGAATAAAAGAATGCCCAGAAAAAGAAAGTGCCCAGGGGCAGGCCATACCCGGAAGTAGGGCTTGTTGGAGAAAGACACCTCCTTGGCGGTGAAGAGGTGTACAGCAGCCAGCGAGGCCTTGATGTGGCTCAGGATGGAGCTGGCCACATTGGCCAGCAACTCGGCCAGGCCGGGACCTTCCTTCCCAGCCAAGCGAGGTGCAGCCAGCGCCTGCCGCACATCGGTTAGGCAGCCCAGGAAGGCCGCCCGCAGGCCCTGCAAGTGGTGGCCCAGGCGCTCCCGGGCTACTCGCTCCACGATCTCCGTGGCAGCGTCGGCCAGCCCAGCAGCAGCAAGCAGAGCGCCAGGTGCTCGCAGGCGCCGGTGGAAGCGGTCTAGTGCCCGCACCAGCAGCGAGTTGTCACTGCCACCTTGCTCCTGCGCCAGCCGCCTCTCCACCAGCGCAAAGTAGCAGCCGCCCAGCTCCTGGGCAAAGGCTGCCAGCTTCTCCGCACCTGCTGGGCCCTGGGCCGCAAACAGCTCCTGGTAGGCTGTGGCCACCTGGCAGAGGCCACCCACAAAGCCGCTGCCTCCGTGGTCGGTAAATTCTAACACATCAGGGGCAGGAGGGGAGGGCCCCAGCTCTGCCTCCAGGCTTCTCAGCTCTTCCTCCAGCCGCCCTCGGGCATGTGCCAGGAACTCCTCACACAGCTCCTCTGCGGGCTCGCCCAGGGCCAGCAGCAGCTCCACGCATTCTGCCTGCTCAGGGGCACCGGAGCCGCCCTCCCTACCGGGAGGAAGATGGCAGGGTAGAGCAAGAAGACAGAATTTGGGGTGGGGCTGGGGGAGAAGGGCAAGTGCAGGGCAGGGGTAAGATGGGGGCCCAGAGGCCACACCTGAAGCGCTGCCGTAGCTGCTGGGCCAGGCGAGCTGTGATGACCTGGCAGTCGTCCTGGATGGCACGGAACGAGGGCAGGTGCTGGTACTGCTGCAGCACGGCTCGCGCACGGCCCTGGTAGCGCACCGCCTGCCCATAGGCGCCCAGCTCCACGCACTTGGTGAGGCGCGAGGGCAGCTCGAAGAGGAACTGCAGCTTCCGCAGCAGAGCGTGGACCCCTGGGGGGCGAGGGCAGGTGGTGTCAGCCTCAGAGCCCCGAGGTCGGCCCACTTTAGCACCTTCTCTGGGGCAGCGCCCACCTGCCAGCTTGGTGATGCGCTCGTGGCGGTCCTGCAGTGTGGCACTGATGCGCGCGCTGAAGTCTGTGATCACAGCCATGTTGGTGGCCAGCCGGTCCATCTCATCCTCCATCTTCCGGAAATCATTCTTCATCTTGCGAATGGTGTCTGCCAGGGCAAAGGCGCAGGAGAGGGAAAAGGAGATGGGGGGGCGCAGTGACAGGCGCAGCACTCAGCCTGAGGACACAGCACAGGTGCTCTCTCACACGCCCTCTTCCCAAAGGCCCTGAGCCCACTACCGCGCTGAGGCACTGAGGGCTGCGCTGACGTTAGGCGTGATGCGGCTGCCATGGTGCTGGGTCACAGTAAGTGGGGGAGGGGTATCATGTCAACGCAGCAGGTGTTTTCCGAGCACCCCTTGTGTGCCCCTAGCCCTGGGGCAGTGGGGAGGCAGCTCACAGTTCCTGCCCTTGGGAGACGCCCAGAGCCAAAGGAGGGCACAGGGCACCTGCAGAGACCTGTCTGCTCTCTCCCAGGGGCATCCTCCGTGCCCAGTGCACTGCCTGGCACTGAGGAGACAATAAATACTTGTCCACCTTTATCTCCTTCAGACTTCCCAACCCTTTACCTGCCTCCAGAACACGGTCGGTCTTCTCAGAGGGTCTTTCCCTTTTGTCCGACAGAAACCTGACCAAGGAGGCTGTTCTTCCTCACACACCCAGGCACCTCAGGGCCTGGCCCAGACACCTTAACGCTCCCAGACAGTCCCACTCCTCCCTGCAAGACCCCTGCTTCTTTGAAGACCACGCCATCAAACGACCCCCCTCCCCGTTGCTGTCCCTGTGTCCTCCTTCCATGCCTCTCGGTTCTGATCAGTCACCTCCTTGTGGACTCAAACACCCCTTCGATGAGCCTGGGGGACAACCTTGACTCTCTGTCTCTGACCTTCTTGCCTCTGCCTCATCTGTGCCACTCTCCCCTTGTCCTCAGCAAGAACTGCCTCTCCTGCCGAAACTGGTTTGGCTCAGTGGATAGAGCGTCGGCCTTCAGACTCAAGGGTCCCGGGTTCTATTCCAATCAAGGGCATGTACCTTGGTTGCGGGCACGTCCCCAGTAGGGAGTGTGCAGGAGGCAGCTGATCAATGTTTCTCTCTCATCGATGTTTCTAACTCTATCCCTCTCCCTTCCTCTCTGTAAAAAATAAATAAAATATATTTTAAAAAAAAAAACAACTGCCTCTCCTGACCAGGGGTTGACCATGCAACCTTGGCATATTGGGAGACACTCTAACCAACACAGCTGGCCAGCCAGGGCATCTTTGTGTCCCTTAATATCACACATTTTCTGTTTCTTTGCTTAATTACAAAGACGAAAGGGCCCCGGCCAGTGTGGGTCAGGGGCTGAAATTGACGCAGGAACCAAGAGGTTGCCGCTTGGATTCCTGGTTTCCCCAGTCGGGGCCATGCAGGAGGCAGCCGACTGATGATGTTCCTCTCCCATCAATGCTTCTCTCTCTCCATCCCTCTCCCTTCCTCTCTTGGAACTAAGGACAGGACGAAGGAAAGAAGGAAGGAAGGAGGGTAGAGGCAAGCCCATCCTCAAGACAGACCTGGACCAGAGAAGAAAGCTACCACTAATGAAAGGAGCTAACCCTGACGGAGGCATCCTTAGTGCCAGGTATTCCCAGCACAGCAGAGTCATTAACTTCATTTTCTTTTTTTTTTTTTTTTTTTTCATTGGGGACCAGTTTAATCAACTGCCACACAACGCGGAGGAGCGTCCTGCAGCCATGACAACAACGAGGGCCATCTTCTGGGGTTTTCATTTTCTCCTTCCTCCCCTGGGGTGTTCAAAAAAAAAACTCTCGGCCCCGGTGTTTTTGCCCTATTAAAACAGAGCATTGGACTGTGGACTAGACCAGGGGCCCGCTTTTTTTATATAATAAAGAGAGATTTATTTTATTTGGGGCTCTTGTCCCCCTAAGAGGGGGGGGGGGGGGGGGGGGGGCGTGCCGGAGGCAGCCAGTCAATGATGCTCTTTCATCATTGATGTTTCTATCTTTCTCCCTCTCTCAAATCAATAAAAATATTTTTTAAAAAACACAACACTCTGAGAGCAGCTGGAATTTGGATCTCCTCCTTCTAAACCCCCTGACAGCTCTCAGGGGAGGAACCGGGGAGGTGGGACGGAGAGGGCGCGTCCCCGGGGGACTCACCTGTGGCCGAGATGAACTTGTTGTAGTTCTCATAGACCAGGGTCTGCATGTCGCTGTCCAGGGCCCGGATCTGCCGCACCATGTCCGTCTCGCTGTCCATCAGCTGGGCCAGGGGGCACTCTCTGCGCAGCTGGAGGAAACGGGGTGTGTAGTGCTCAGGTCAGAGGGTTCTCGTGTCCCCAACCCTTGCCCCGAACTGGAAGGCTTTCGGTGCAAGAAAACCCTTTCCCCACCCTCGTCAGGAACCCGAAATGGCGTCTATAGTGGCACAGCTCAGGGATTACTAGGTTTGGGGAACCATATTTGGGGTTTGTCAGCCTTTGAAGTCCTCAGATTCACCCAAGGCCCAGCCCCGAGCTGTGAGCGGCGGAGCCACGCCCACGACCCGCCTGTCAGCTCAGGGGGCTCAGACCCACCCAGACCCTCCACGCCCCCTCGGGCTCCAGCTTCGCGCCGGCTGCCTGGCCGAGGGTCGGCTTCCTTTCACGACCCCCTGCTTCTTTCACCTCCGTCACAGAGTCGGCGGCATGTTCTGGGGGTGCACTATATCGGGGCCTGGTTCCCCCCACATAAACTTACCTTGTCCAGATACACTTCCGGGTCGAAGTGCGCCCCGTTGAGATCTGTCGGGTCCAGGGGGTCCGACCCCGGGGGGCGCCCCGCCGCCTCCCCCTCCGAGAGGCCGTAGTAAAGCTTCAGCATCCCGTGCGCCTTCCTGCGACGCTCCGGAGCCTCGGCCTCGGGCCCTTCCGGGGAGTCCCCAGGGCCAGAGCCCGGGCCGGGCCCCGCGGCAGCAGCCGCCATCGCCCCCGCTGCAGCCCCCCGGAGTGAGGCTGGGAAGGGGCCTGGGAGGAGGCACTTCCGGGAATCCTAAAGTGGTGGAAACGAGGTAGTCCTTCAGGTGAAACCTTCCCCCGCCGTCCTGGGTCCTTCGAGATTAGAGTTCCCCCGCATCTTTCCTCCTCGAGCGAAGAGGTTCCGAGAGAGGCCTTGGTTCCCCCAGCTTCTCAGGTGGAGGGAAGGCAGGTAGTGGCTCCCAACCCCGCTCCCCCGCTCCCTCGCCCCCCTGCTCCCCCGCTCTTCCCCCCACCCCGAAGACAGGACCCGCTCTCTGTAGAGCCAGAGAGCTTGTTCCTGGCCTCCTGCCACTGCCTGGGTTCCATTGCCACCCCAATTCCCAAAATTGGGGTACATTCTTTACAGGGGAGTTGCGAGAGTTAAATGCACTTACAGTACGCCACTCGGAGCCTCTAGAGCAGCGTCTGGAAGCCTGGTTCTCTGACGTCCATCAGAATGACCGGTGGTGCGTTTTGAGACTGGGCTTCCCCCAGACCTGGCTCCTTTTAAAAAGTCCCCAGGGAGTTCTGGTGCACTTACATATACCGTGTGTAGATCTTAAGTGACTGATAGGATGTGCTGAGTGAGGGGTCGAGTGGACTTGACAATAATTCTCAGGTCTGACTTGGGTAAAGGTGCCGGCTCACCAAGATGAAGAGCTCAAGAGGACAGCGAGTGACTAGGAGTTCAAACTGAGACCTGCTGAGTTTGAATGGAACCGCGACCGTTTGGTGCAGGGGAGGACGCTCTGATGGTATGGCGTCGTCCATGCACTGAGAGGCTGTAGGTTCAATTCCCAGTCAGCACAGCACATATGTCCAGTTTGCCAGCTCGATCCCCAGTAGGGAGCATGAAAGAGGCAGCCAATTGATGTTCCTCTCTCTCTAAAATAAACAAAAGCATATATATGTATATGTACATTTTAAATGGCATTGAGCTGGGAGCCCTAATATAAAAACGTTTATTTGTATTCAAAGGAGAACTGAGGTGCAAACAATTGTTTCAACAGTGGGACCATGGCTGGTCTCCCCTTTAATGTGTCAGGAGAGAGCTCTGAGGGGCTGTTGTGATTAGTGACACTGGGCAGCAAGCATGGATGGGGAGGTCAGGCTCTAACCCCACCCATTGGAGGCAGAAGACTTTGGGCCATGACCTGACCCGGGACCTGATGTCCCGGGCAGACAGGCAGGTGGCAATGGGGGTGGACAAGTTCAACATTAAGTCCTCCCTCTTCTACTTTAGTTGCTGGGAACTTATATGTCCCTTTACACCATTTCTGGCCATTTTTCAGGCTTATTTTGTTGACAGTCTTGGAGTTTTATTTTTTTAAAATAAATTTGATTTTTTTACAGAGAGGAAGGGAGAAACATCGATCAGCTGCCTTCTGCACACCCCCTACTGGGATGTGCCCGCAACCAAGGTACATGCCCTTGACCGGAATTGAAACTGGGACCCTTCAGTCCGCAGGCTGACGCTCTATCCACTGAGCCAAACCAGTTAGGGCTTGGAGTTTTTGTTGTTTTTAAAAAAAATATTTTTATTGATTTCAGAGAGGGAGAGGGAGAGAAAAACATCAATGATAAGAATCATTGATTGGTTGCCTCCTGCATGCCCCACTCTAGGTGCTGAGCCCACAACCCAGGCATGTAAGGAATCGAACCCATGACCTCCTGGTTCATAGGCCGACACTCAACCACTGAGCCACACACTGGTCAGGGGAGTTTTTTCCTCTTACATGTAGGGAGGAAATGTTTTCTTCTAACTGTCCCTTCTTATTCCACAGCCGCAGGTAGAATTAGAATTAGAATTAGATTGTAGTCTTAGTTCTGACTCCCTCACTCATCAGCTGTGAAAGCTTGAGCTGCCAAGCCCTCCCTGTACCCCCGATTCGTGTGTAAAATAGGATTTATGCCACCAGCCCCAGCTTTCTCATGGGACTCCTGGAATGAGGGACAATGGGTGTGAGAATCTCTGAGTGCCGGAAGGTGGCAGAGGGGGAAGCTGGTCAGATCAGGTCCTTGAACATCTGGGTAGAGGACTGAAAACCCGTTTTCTTAGGGCCACACCTAAGGAGGGCAGGGGGAAGGCCCCAGGACAGCCCTGGAAGACCTGCCATCCCTCTCCTTCCCTTGGTTCTTCTCCGTTAGGTGTTGAAGCAAATAACCTGGAGCTTGTGAGCCCAGGCCTCGCCTCACCTGGGACCCCCTCCCACCCCCCACCCCCCTTTCCTGAGCTGCAGTTCTTCATCTGTAGCGTGCCCACACTAACTCCTCAGTGGAACTGTTGGGAGGACTCGGTGAGAAGACATGCAAAGTGTAGAGGTGGGATGATGTGGAGACGCTGTCCCTTCAACACAAGACCCTACTGATCTATACCTTTAGCCCACCACCCCTCCACAATTCAGAGCGCCCCTGGCCACCCATGAAACTCCTGTATTGGCTGGAACCAGCCTGTGTTCTAGAATCTTGTCTCCTAAATGTCCTCCTGGTTCTAGAATCCCACTGCTATTTGAGACGGCACACTCTAGAAGCAGAGGGGTCAGCTGCTCTTCCTGGGCGTCGTCTGCTCGCTCAAGCTCCACCGACCTGAGTCTGTGCTGCCGCCAGGATGCGATGGCGGGACCGCATTGCTGTGCTCTTCTTCCCGAAAGGCATGATGCTCACCGTGGCTGCACTGCTGCTCTTCCTTATGCACCTAGGCATCTTTGCCAGTGACGTGTACAACTTCTGCTACACCTACCACTACGACCGCATGAGCTTCCGCTACACAGTTGTCCTGATGGTAGGCCGGGGCAGGGGCTCAAGGGCTGGTTGGGGGAGGCCCAGGGGCTGATGGAAACCCCAGTTGTGCCAGGGGGTCACTATCCCACTGGATGGGGCCTACAGTTCTCCAAGGTGATCAGCATCTGCTGGGCCGCCATGGGGTCACTCTACGCTGAGATGGAAGATTACAAGCTTGTTCGGAGCTTTGCCCTGACCATCCTGAGTGAGTGAGGGAATGGGGACCTTTGGAACCCTGAAAAGTGGCAGGGAAGGCTGATGGGGGCTCTCTCCTCCGCTCAGTGCTCAACGGAACCATGTTCTTCAACCGCCTGTCCCTGGAGTTTCTGGCCATGCAGTACCGGGAGGAGAGCCACTAAGGCTGGGGAATTGGGTTGAGAAGGGGGAAGGAAAAGGAGGCTTTGGGAATTTTAATAAAGTCTGCCATTTATTTCCACCTGTCAGCTCCCTCATGGGTTGGGGGTGGGAGGCCAGAGACCCAGGGGAAGCAGGTCCAGACAGACACTTGATCTGCAAGGACCCCAGGCCCAGCCTACAGCCACTCTAGTGGACTCGGCTTTGGGTCTGGAATCTTAGTGTCTCAGACTTAAGAGGAGCAGCAAAGGGCCCTAGACCGGCCCATCTCCCCTTTTCAGGGCCCCAGGTCCTAGGCTGGCCCAGCCTCAGGAGGGACCCACACGGATGTGAGGGTTCATGAGTGGGTCCAGGTTGGGATCATTGTCAGCTGCAGCCCGGCCCAGGCGAGACATGAGGGCAAGAAGGGCCAGGAAGCCCAGCAGTCCCAGCAGCAGCAGCAGCCCCGCCCGCTGGAGCAGGGTCAGCGGCCGCTTACGAGACCCGTCCCGGCTCCTGGGGGGACGAGGGGAAAGTCAGATCAGGCCCCAGTCTCTGGTGGCCCTGGGGCCCGGAGAAGAGCCCTGGTCATGACGCTCATCTTCTGGCCCCAGCACCACCATTCCTGAGCCTCACTCATTCCCTCAAGTGTGCCATGGGGATGACCACCCCTGTCCCTGCCCACTACAGGGGTGACTGTGCAGCTTGAACCAGCTGAGGCGATGACTGTTCTGGAAACTGGAATGTGTCAGGCATGGGGACAGGCATAGATTGGATGGTGTTGAAGCAGGAAGGGGCCTCAAAGAGCCTGAATCCAAACCTCATATGGAAGAGCCAAGGGAGAGCCCGAGAGGGCAGACCCAAGACTTTTATTGTCAAGCTGAAGCCTCTCTACATAGCCCCAACACCGGGGTACCCAGGTCAAGCCCCTTTTGTCATGAAATCGTTGTGCCCGGGGCCTCTGGCTCTCACTTCCTTTCCTCCCCGTTCCTGGCATCCTACCCCACGTAACCCGGCGTACCTGAGCAGCTGGGCCAGCCAGCCCAGGGCAGGCCGGCGACGGTACTTGTCATCATCGCAATCCCTGTGGAGGCCTGGTGCCCGGTCATCATCCCGTGTGTCATACACCTTCCTTGGGGCCGAGGCTGCAAGGGCAGAGCCACGAGCATTCACAGGCTCAGGGAAACTGCCCCACAGCAGGGCGCGAGGGGAGGGCAGGAGATCCTGGCCCTTCGAAGCCTGACACTGTATCTCAGAATTGTGGGTAGGTAACGTCTGTGCTTGGAGTGAGGAAGGGTCCCTCTGGTGGGTCTCTGGGGCCCTGAGCTCCCTCCACCCTACTCCACTCCCCTGGCCCGGACAATCCCCTGGCTCACCGTGAGTCAAGGGCTCGGAACTGCCCATGTGGATCACTGTGTGCTGCTCAGGTCGGTTGGGGGGCGCGGGGGGCCGGGGGGCTTGGCTGTAGAAGGCGGGGGCAGTGGAAGTGCTGGCTATCTCTTCTTGTGCCGGGGTACTGGCTGTGGCAGGAAGACAGTTGTCAGCAGAGCAGGGAGGCAAGGGCCCCAACAGTAGGTGGAGACCACCACTCACCATTAAAGCTGGACCAGTCAGAGAAGTCAGAAGTGTTGAGGGGCTCGGGCTCCGGGCTCACCACCTCATCGATCTGGAGGAAGGAACCTGTCTCACCAGGCTGCTCAGTGCTGTCCCCACTCCCTTATTTGGCCCAAGACAGATGGACAGACAGACAGAGGGACTCTCACCAGAGGAAGGCCCAGTCCTGCCCGGGCCCAGTTGACCGTGGTCAGCTTCTCTCTCAGCACAGAGGCCACAGGGCCAACCAGGTTGCTTGGGGGGAAGATGGGGCCACTGCAGCTGGGACACTGGTAGCCAGCAGGCGCTGTATTTCGGGGTAGCTGGGCAGCACGTTCATTGAGGCAGGCCCAATGGAAGAGATCTTAGGGCCCAGGAAATAGCAGAGAAGAGGCAGGAGGAAGAAGACACTTTAGGCTCCTCGCCCAGCAACAGCCCCCAGCCCATTGCAGGAATCTACACACACATACGTATAGCCCAGAGCCGCCTCCTTCCCATCCTCACTCTAGGTCCATGTCATCAGTGTTCCCTAAGCCTTCAGCCTTATTGGCTACCGCCATCACACTAAGTCAAAACAGATGCTACAGAGTTCCCCAGCCCACTGCGGCGTGGGTGTGGGTGGGAAGAATTTGCCAATCAACAACAGTTTCAGAAAAGCTTCCTAGACATGCACACAGGCACACGTGTGCTTGTACACACCCATGGGCACAAATATACATGGGCTTATATATACATAATCAAACACAAATGCCATCCTGGTGGCTGTACTTACAGACACATCAACTCACACATACACATCTACACATTCACTTGTTTGCTAACACTTGAGCGCCCTCACCCACACATTCTCCTGCAGCTCCACAACACACTTGTAGTCATGTTCACACACGTTTACCCACTCACGTGTAAGTACTAATGAACACACTAACACTTGTGTAAAGACACCATGCACATAAAATTCATGCACATATATCCACATCCTGACACTAAAAACCACGTAAGTGGAGCTCACTCTTTTGCACTAGCTCCTTCAAAAAGTGGAACTAAGACCAATTGATGTGTCTCTCTCACATCGATGTTTCTCTCTCTCTGTCTCTCCCCCTCCACTCTCTAAAAATGAACAGAAAAATATCCTTGGATGAGGCTTAACAACAAAAAAAGTGGAACTAAGACTCTTAGACCAGAGTCAGGTCAATGTCATGACACGTCTGCTGACTTCTTTCAGCAGACTTTACTGTGGGAAACTCATTTCTTCTGTGTTCAATCTTGGAATCAGCAAAGAATTTTTTTTTTTTAATCCTCACCTGAGGATTTTTCCATTGATTTTTAAGAGAGAGAGAGGGAGGGAGGATGGGGAGGGAGGGAGGGAGAGAGAGAGAGAGAGAGAGAGAGAGAGAGAGAGAAACACTGATGTGAAAGAGACACATTGAGCCCTAGCTGGTTTGGCTCAGTGGATAGAGTGTCAGCCTGTGGACAGAAGGGTCCCAGGTTCGATTCCAGTCAAGGGCACATGCCTGGGGTTGTGGGCTCAATCCCCAGTAGGGGGGGTGCAGGAGGCAGCCAATCAATGATCCTCTCTCATCATTGATGTTTCTATCTCTCCCTCTTCCTTCCTCTCTGAAATCAATTACACACACACACACACACACACACACACATATATATTTTAAAGAGAGAGACATATTGATTGGTTGCCTACCGCATGCACCCCAACCGGGGCCTGGAATCAAACCTGCAACCAAGGTACATGCCCAAGACGGAATTGAACCCAAGATCCTTCAGTTCTCGGGCCAACACTTTAATGCAGGGGTCCTCAAACTTTTTAAACAGGGGGCCAGTTCACTGTCCCTCAGACCGTTGGAGGGCCGGAGTATAGTTTAAAAAAAACTATGAACAAATTCCTATGCACACTGCATTTATCTTATTTTGAAGTAAAAAAACAAAACGGGAACAAATACAGTATTTGTATTTGCATGTGGCCCGCGGGCCGTAGTTTGAGGACCCCTGCTAATCACTGAGCAAAACTGGCCAGGGCTCAGTAATGAATCTTGAATGCCTGAAAGCCCCATGCTTTCAGCTCATGCCTGGTCTGGCCAGCTACTGCTCACAGATACAAACACACCCACAAGTTTGACTGATTTTCCCTCAACCCTCAAGATTGGAGGGCTAGCACCTTTAATTTTTAGGGAAAGATACTGAGGCCTAGGAAGGGAAAATGACTTGCCTTAGTAAACACAACATGTAAGTAACCCAGCAAGACTGGGAACTCGGGCTCCAACCTCCTTAGCTAGGCAGTCTCACTGTCCTGCTGTTTGCGGAGGGCATGGAACCCAGCCACCAAGCTGGGCCTGTCCTGAAACCCCCAGGACTCACCATAACAGACAAGGCGGGTGGTCTCTCGCGAGGCCAGGGGTGTGTTGCACAGGCGGCAATTGGAGCTGTAGTCGCTATCTTGGAGCCACTGCAGGTAAGATTGTACGATGCACTGGAGTGGGAGAGAGGTCACAACTGAGCAGGGGCTCCACAACCCAGCTACCTAAGACCCAATGATCTATCTATCATCGCAAAGACTTCTTTTGTTTGTTCAATCAATAAAGGTTTACTGAGCACAGACTGTGTGCCAGACTCTGTCTTTAGGAGTAGGGGTATAGCAATGAATCAAATGCAGTCCTTGCCCTCGTGGAGCTTCCATTCTAGCGCCTGGCCCTTCATGGATTTGGAAGAAGCCACTACTACCTGCCCTCCCAGTGCCCTGCTCAGCCGCTCTTTTCAAGGCCCCACCTTGGCGTGATTGGCTACCAGGCAGTGCTCGCAGACGTTGACCCGGTGTTCGAAGCAGAATAGGTTTGTCACCTTCCTCTTGGGGCACTTGCAAAGGCCCATGGTCCTCCCTGAAGAAGGGGTCTGAGTTGGTAGGGAGCCAGGTTCTGGTGGCCGCCACTAGGCACTCACCAGCCAAGTTCGTTTCTACTCCCCTGGACACTCATCCCATGTTGGTGCCAGCCCCAACTTCCGGCCCGGCGCCCCTCTTCACTCCGGACCACGCCCCCAGCATAAATCCCTCCTCCGAAGACCCCCCCTCATTCCTCCTGAATCCCGCCCAGGCCAGGCTCCTCCATCCGCGTCCCTCCGATACCCCCGGCCCCGCCCCCAGGGGCCCCTCCTGGGTCCCACCCCTCCAGGCCCCGCCCCCCTTTCTCCACAGACCCCGCTCTCAGTGTTACTGATGCGCCGCGGCACCGGTCCCGGCGAGCGGGAGCGCTGGTCCGAGGGGTAGACACCGCGCCCCGTCGACCTCGGGCGCAGCTCTTTCCAGCGCCGGCCGCCCCGACTATCCCTCCGCTGCCACGTCTCTTCCGGGTGCGGCGCGTGCTGATGACGCCAGCACGCCACTGGCCCCGCCCCTGAGACGCTGTACGTGGTGACGGGAAGAGACGCGGAGAGCGGACCGTCTTTCCCCCTCCCGCCTTGCGTCACTTCCGCTTCCTCACGGGCGAGGCGGGTAGTTCGAACGTTTCTCCTTCGAAGGAGCCTGGCGGTTGGCGCGAGCCCCACCACCCTCGGTGGCGGCGCGGCGAAGGTCGAGACCAAGATATGTCCGAGAGGCGGACGCGGTCCGGCGGGGCCGCCCAGGGCTCCGGTGAGCGGAGGGCGCGCGGGAGAGATGGGGCCCAGGTGCTTGAGGGACGCAGTTCCGTGAGGGAGGCCCTCCCCCTACCGCCTGAAGAGGCTCGGACCGGGAAGGCGCCCCCGACGGGCCTGTTTGGGAACCTCGGTCTCTTTTTTCCAGGGCGAAGGGCCTCACCTCCTACTCAGTCTCTGCGGAGGTCCCAGCGGAAATCAGGCTCTGATATTCCCAACATCCTCCCTGAAATCTGGCCGAAGGTGAGCCCGGGATTCCTCAGGCCCTTCCCCAGGCGCCTCCCTCCCCAGAGGCCCCTGGGCTAGTGTAGAACTCACGGCCACCCCTCCTCTCCAGGCACCTCATGCGACTCCCGTCAGAAAGCCCATCGTCTTGAAGAAGATTGTGGCTCATACTGTAAAGGTAGGGCTGAGAGAGGGGTTGTGGGTGGGGAGCAGCATTGGGGGCGGCTGTGTGATCAATTAGCGTTGTCTCCACAGATCCCGTCTGTCCACTCACCTCGAAGGAGCCCTAGGGTGAGTTCGTTTTCACCTGCTTTGCTGCGTGGAGTCCAGGACATTCTGGAGCTGGGAGGGGGCGTGGTGTCTGCTCACATCTGCGTAGGGTGCTGTTTGCAGTATTTTGAAAGTTTGCCTTTGGACATGTGTATGCATTGCCAATCTTGCTTCCTCCTTAGACTTACTAGGTCTTGATACCCCGGTGTCCTCTACCATTTTCCTTCTAGCCCGCCCCACCCCCCACCTAGGCCTTTACCCCTCCATTGTCTGTGTCCATGGGTTATGCATACAAGTTCTTTGGTTGATCTCTTCCCACCCACCCACCCTCCCCAACGTATTATCTATTTTTCTCCACTAGAATTTTCCATGGAGACGGGTTTTCTATGTTTTATTCCCTGGTCACATTTTGGGGACAGAGCTGGCAGCGCCAGTAGGTGGTGGCAAGTCTTTTTGAGTCACAAAACCACACTCCTCAGAAGCAATGACCGGCTGTTCTTTTCTCCCCTTTCCCACATCTATCTTAGTCTCATTTCTCTCCTCACCCGTCTCCTCTTTTCCTTTTAAAAGTGTATGTCCAGTGGCTCTTTCCTTCCACCCTGAATCTCCTCGGGCCTCCTGGAAGCAATATGTCTGAGTAACAGGGAGGCATTCTCTCTCTGTCCCGGTAGATTGCTTTTTCCTTGGAAAAAGAAAACAACCCTCCTACCAAGGAGCCTGCTAAGGAGGACCTCTTCAAGGAGTGCAGCGTCCCTGCCACTCCTGTGCAAAGCCCAGATGAGTCAAACGCCACTGAAGGAGACCTGGACACCAGAGACTTGGAAATGTCCAAGAAAGTCAGGCGGTCCTACAGCCGGCTGGACCCCCTTCACTGTGCCTCCACCTCCACCCCAGGCCGCCCATCCTGCTTTGGCTTCGAGAGGCTGCTGGGGACAGAAGACCTGGCCGGAGTCTCACCCTTGGTGTGTTCAAAGTTAACCGAGGTCCCCAGGGTCCCTGGGAATCCTTGGGTCCCGGACACGACTCTCCCCGGAATTTCCCCACCCGTGAAAGAGAAAAAGAAGAAGAAGAAGGTGCCGGAGATCCTGGTGAGTGAGGGGCAGGGGCCTTCCTCTGCTGTCATGCAGACAAACTGGGAGATGCCGGGGCACATGCTGGGCTGGGGCTCAGCTCTGGTTGTTTTGGGGGAAAGACAGCACCTGCGTGCAGGGTGTGGGTAGACATGCTCCAGACAACGTGTCCTCTTCCCCACTCACCTGCCTCCCATTTCTCTTCCCCCAGAAATCGGAGCTGGATGAGTGGGCTGCAGCCATGAATGCTGAGTTTGAAGCTGCTGAGCAGTTTGATCTCCTGGTTGAATGAGATGAAACTGGGGTGCACCTAGCCAGACTTCCTTCCCCCTGTACATAGCCTCTTCTTCCTATGGAACAGACACTTGGGGTCCCCTTCCCTGGCCTTGCTACCTGTGCATGTGCTGTTGCTGCACGTGAGGTTTGCCCTTGAGTGTTTGTGTGGTGGCAGCTGTAGGAAATAGGGTTTGCCTGGCCGGTGTCCTGGCTGTAGTCAGTGACCCACCATCGTCTCCTCCCTACTTCCTGCAGTGTCCTGGCCAGCTTCCAGTTGGGCTACAGACTTGGGAGGGAGAATCCCTAGCCCAGCCGGAAGAGCCTACAGGGCTGGGGATTGTGGGTGAGAGCATCTCTACTGTTGCTGGGGGATGTGTGGCTGCCCTGTGCCAGCCCCAACAGAAACGCATCAGCCCATGTGGCTCAGTGATTGAGCATCGACCTATGAACCAGGAGGTCACGGTTCGATTCCTGGTCGAGGCACATGCCTGGGTTGCGTGTTGAATCCCCAGTGTGGGGCGTGTAGGAGGCAGCCGATCAATGATTCTCATCATTGATGTTTCTATCTCTACCTCTCCCTCTCTGAAGTCAATAAAAGTGTATTTAAAAAAAAGAAACTGGCATCTGCAGCCAGAGCTGCCTCAGGCTCTCTCCTGAGTTGCCTTCTGTTGGTGGCTTGGTTCCATCGGTGTAAAAAGGCTTGGGTTTTCTTAGATTCTGTAGATGGTCCAGGAGACAATTTGTGGATTTGGGACAGTTCTATCTGTGAGGAAGAAGCTGGGCACTCAGGCAGTAGAGTCGGGTTTAGAAGGAGAGTGGGAAAGCCTTAGTTGGCTTTGGACCATAGGCGTTTACTCCTTAGAAGCTGTATTTTATATTTCTGTGTTCTGCTGTTGAGGTATTTGGTTAAAAACAAGGCTGATGGAGTGCTGGCTGTGTAGGGCAAAGGGTGCATTTGGGGCTGTGGCACCAGGTACCACAGGTCCCAGCCTCTACAGAACCTGAGGCTCGGCGGGGAAGGGGCCCATGGCAGGAGGTGACCCCTCTTGTCATGCACACCTGTTTCTTACAAACTAAAGTTCACAGTCTATTCAGCTCTAGAACAAAAACATATAAGTTAAGCCGTCCTAGTCCCACTAGCATTTTGCAGCTACACATGTAAAGTTCTAGGAAGCTTTTCTCACGGTTCAGAAGGGGCAGGGGTTGATAGCAGTGTTAACCTTCAGCTTCCTTAGTGCCCTGTCACAGGAGGACACTGCCTGAGGCAGGTGCTAGGAGTTGAGCTAGGGGGCAGAGAAAGATCATCTTCGTGCTTTCAGGGAACCCCACTCCCACCATTTCTCTTCTCAATGCTGGTAAAAGGTGTGCTTTCAAAGACTGCCCAACCACACTTTGCTCCACCCCCCATGTTTTGAACCTTTGCACATTTACAGGTTTGTGGAAGTAGAGGCTAGTGAATAGCAGATTCAGGGAAGATATGCTTGGTTCAGTTACCTGAACGGCGCTAATGAAGCTCTTTACAATGCCTGCGAGTCCCAGACTACCTGTTCAACGCTTTGTGCTTTGTCAGATCTTACAAGCAAGCCCCTTTGTCAGGGTGGACCAGATGTCCTTGAGCTGGACCACACCTGAAGAATTCTTGTCCTCACTGGCTGGTGGGCAGGACTCCTGAGAATTGTTTTAGTCCTGTAGAATCAGGAGTAGCCAGATGATGTTGAGTTAATGTCATTGCTGCAAACTTCTTCCTGAAAAACTAAGAATGTGGAGTTTAAGGGAAAAATATGTTCTTTGTTTTATTAATAAACCTGGTTGAAGAGTGTGTTCTGAGATTGTGTTTCTTTCGTTGGGTCAAAGGCAGAGCTGAGGGTGTGAGGCCCAGGAAGCTAAGCCTTCTTGGGCTGTGTCACAGGGTTGCCCCATCCCCCATGTCTTTTTCTATTTAGATGCTCACACCATTCTTCCAAGGCTGGGTTACCTGCCTCAAGGGGAGTTCCAGGGTGAGGCTGCCAAAAGCTTCATCCAGAGCCTGGGAACAAACCCTACCCCCCCATCCTGAGTCAAGCCCTTGTTTCCCTGTCACCCGTCCCCAGGAGCCTGCTCCTCACACTGGCCCAGCCTGGTGCAGAAGCCCCTGGGGAACTAGTCAGAGATCCATGCATTTCCATGCAGGTGGCACAAACTAGTCTTATCATGTCTCTACATTTGTCCTTGCCTCCTAGACCGAGCAAATCAAGACCTTTAAATTCTTAAGGTTCGTGCTTGCTTCGGCAGCACATATACTAAAATTGGAACGATACAGAGAAGATTAGCATGGCCCCTGCGCAAGGATGACACGCAAATTCGTGAAGCGTTCCATATTTTAAAAAAATAAAATAAAATAAAATAAATTCTTAAGTTTCTACAGCCTTCCCACATCTCCCTTCTACCTCCTTACCTCACCCAGAGGAAAGCAGGTCCCTTTTTTCAAGGCCAAGCTTTCCATTTTGGCTTTTGATCCAATTCTGTAACCTGAGCCCTATGCCTCTCACCTACAAGTCCTAAACAGGCTTGTGTTCATTTTATTAGAAACCACCTTAACCCAAAAAAGTTTTGACCAGCCTCTCCTTTTAGCTACTACCATTATTCCTTTTGAGGTTAAGCTCCTTGAAAAAAATGTTAGGAAATTGCTGCTTCTGTCCCATGTACTCTAGGTGCCTGCCCTCACTCATTTACTGCTCAGTGACCACATAATCTGCAATGCTACAGATTCAGGCCTCTGCACCCTGGGCCAAGAGCACCCTTCTTGGGGCCATGACACTGCTGGCCCCTTTCTTTGCTTCCACTGAAATGTCAGGACACCTAGGTTCAGTCCTGGACCCTCTTTTTTTTTTCTTTATTGATTAAGGTGTTATATATGTTTCCGTATCCCCCGATTGTCCCCCACCACCTCCAGCTCATGCCTTCAACCCCCTGGTGTCTGTGTCCATTGGTTAGGCTTATATGCATGCATACAAATCCTTTGGTTGATCTCTCCCCCTTACTCCTTCCCTCTGAGGTTTGACGGTCTGATCGATGCTTCTCTGTCTGAATTTTTTTTTGTTCATCAATTTCTGGACCCTCTTTTCAATCTGCTTGACATCAAGCTCTCCAGGCCACCTTGTTGCCCAAGATTTGCCAATCTTTCCCTCCCACCCATATATCTCTCCTGAACTTCAAACCAGAATCTAGAACTATATTCTAGAACTCTATCTCAACTCAGAAGTTTACTTGAACTTAGCTTATCCATCAGCTTGCCTCTTCCTGTGCTCCCTATGTCATTAGCATCACCTCGACCTGACCCAGTCACACAAGCCAGGACACTGGGGGTCATCTGCAGCTCCACACTCTCCCTCCCCCCATCCCCTCAGCCCAATCTCAACATCCCTCCATCCCCACGGCTACTGGACAATTGCCTTGGCCTAGTGATTTTCAATCTTTTTCATCTCATGACACACAATTACTAAAATTCTGCAGCACACCAAAAAAATAAATTCCTTGCTGATCTGACAAAAAAAAAGTGTAATTTTGATTCATTCACACCAGACAGCTATTCTGTTGGTTGTTGTCTTTTTTTGTTTTTGCTAATCCTCACTCAAGGATATTTTTTCTATTATTTTTTTAGAGAGTGGACTGGAGGGAGGTAGTGGGGAGAGAGAGTAAGATCAATGTGAGACACATTGATTCATTGCCTCCTGCACACTGCCTTACTAGGGCTGGGAATCAAACCTGAATCCAGATTGTGTCCTTGACCACAAATCAAACCTGCGACCTTTCAGTTTGGGGCCGATGAGAAACACTGGCCAGGATAATTGTTGATTTTTTTTGTGTTTTTAAAAAATACATATTTTAGCCCTAGCCGGTTTTGTTCAGTGGATAGAGCATTGGCCCGCAGACTGAAGGGTCCCAGGTTCGATTCCTGTCAAGGGCACATGCCTGGATTGCAGGCTCGGTCCCTGGTAGGGGCGTGCAGGAGGCAGCCGATCAATGAGTTTCTCTCATCATTGATGTTTCTATCTCTCTTTCCCTCCCCCTCTCTGAAATCAGTAAAAATATATTGAACAAAAAAAGAAAATACATAATTTATTGATTTCAGAGAAGGAGATAGAAACATCAATGATGAGAGAGAATCATTGATCGGCTGCCTCCTGCATGCCCTCCTATTGGGAATCAAGCCCACAACCTAAGCATGTGATCTGACCAGGAATTGAACCAGTGACCTGGTTTATAGGTCGATGCTCAACCATATGCTGGGCCACTTTTTAAATTTGATAATCTAAGTTGAGGTCAATGCCCTGACTAAATAGTCAATGCCCTGACTAAATAGTCATGCATGTTTAAAAGTTCCTCCCAACCAGTGTGCATGGCACACCAGCTGAAAAATCACTGCCCCAGTCTAGTAGCTCTTCAAACTACACTGTGGCCCGAATGAGTTTCAAAGAGAAAATATGGTGGTGTTTTTCCCCTGCTTAAAGGAAGGGGAGGGGAGGGAGAGAGAGAAACATCAATGATGAGAGAATCATTGATCAGCTGCCTCCTGCACACCCCCTACTGGGGATTGAGCCTGCAACCCGGGCATGTACCCTTGACTGGAATTGAACCTGGGATCCTTCACTCTGCAGGCTGATGCTCTATCCCAGTGGTCGCCAACTGGTGGTCCATAAGGTCTGAAAGGTTGGTGACGGCTAGTTTAGGAAACCTTTGGAGCAGTGGTTGCCAACTGGTGATCCGTGGATCACTGGTGGTCCGTGAGGTCCGAAAGGTTGGCAACTGCTGCTCTATCCACTGAGCCAAACCAGCTAGGGCTGCTTAAAACCTTTTGATACAATTCCATTTCTGGGTGTAATACCCAAAAGAATTGGAAGTAAGGTTTTGAAGAAATATTTGTACATCCATGTTCATAGCATGGCTTCCAATAGACAAAAGGTGGAAAACACCATAAATATCCATTGATGGATGAATGGATAAGCAAAATGCAGTATGTAGGTACACTGGAATATTATTCAGCTCTATCAGTTTCAAAGGGAATGAAATTCTGATGCTACAAC
>NW_005871610.1:295378-298143 GCF_000147115.1 Myotis lucifugus | reverse complement strand
GGGGCTGGTGCACGGGATTCGTGCACTGGTGGGGAGTGTGGCCTGCGGAGATTGGCCCGCTGTGGGAGCAGCTGCTCATCCCAGTCAGCTGAGCAGCGCTTCCATTGTGGGAATGCACTGACCACCAGGGGGCAGCCCCTGCCTTGAAGTGCCTCTGCCCTGGTGGTCTGGTTGGTCGTTCTGGTCATTCTGCCATTCAGTTGCTGGGCTTTTATTATATAGGATGAGTATAGGTTTCAGTTTGGGAAAATGAAAAAGTTCTAGAGATGGATGGTGGTGATGGCTGCATGGCAATGTGAATGTACTAATGCCAATGAACTGTACACTTAAAAGTGGTTAAAATGGTAAATTTTATGTTATGTATTTTGTCACAGTAAAGTTTTTAAAAAACACCCTTTGGTGTCCATTGTTCATGCAGTATCATAATGATGGTTACTGGGTTTTGGCTGCCCAGTGTCTCAGTCTCTATAAGTGAGCTAGCTGCATGGGACATGCTTACACAAAAATTGTTCATTGTTTATCTGGCATTTAAACTTAACTAGCTCACGCTGTTTCCCAGTGGAGTGCCCTACACCTTCAACATCATCCTGCCCAAGCTGTTCCTTCTGGATTGCCCTTCACTGGCCAGGATACCCCACTTGTTGAAGATCAAGCAGCACCTCCCTGATGGAGTCTGCCTGGAGCCAAGTGTGTGGCCCCCTCCTCTCAAGACCAGGGCTTTCTGTCCGGGCCTCTTGATGGCACATCTCCCTGCACTCGGATCCCCTGTGAACCTGGCACTCTGGCCTCCCCTGACGCTTCTCTGGGGCAGAACCAGATCACGATCATCTATCTGTATGTTCTCAGTACCCGGCCTGAGGCCTGTCCTGCAGACCTGTTGGTCAACCAGTGCTTACTGGGGACCATTAATTGCAGAGTGAATTGTATTCTATTATGTTTGTACATCATAATTTGTTTACCTTTTCTTATATTTGGGCCCTTTAGGCCAGTTTCAGTTTTTCTTCTTGGTGTAAATCAGCCACTGTGGGCCTCTGTATAAATTATTTTTATTTCTTTTGGAGTCATTTCTTTAGACCTAGTTTCCAAAGTGAAGTTACCTCAGAAGCATTCTCAGGCTCAGCCTAGCTCCGGCTCCTCTGCCAACCCAGCTAGGGAATCCCAGGGGAAGCAGTTTTGCTCAGCAGAGAAAAGTATGGTCTGAATTCACATTGCAGAGGGGTTGGGAATGGGAGAGGGGTGAACATTATGGGCAAGTGCATGGCCCTGGGGAAGGTTTGGCCTGGTGTCGGAAGTGAGACTCCTGGCTGGTATGAGCAGAGTATCATGTGGGTTAGAACCAATGATGTTCATAACAGAGGGTCTTGAATGCCATATTAATTACTTCTCAATGTCCAACTAACAGATGATTTCTATGCCAAAAATGAGAAGCATTCTCCACTTTGTATAAGTCTCTCTAGGGTTCCATTAAATAGGGCCATCCCAGCCCCCAAATCCCACCCCATCCCTTGCGTTTGCAGGGATCTGGTTGCTGGACAGAATTGGTGATGGAGACTCTCCAGGCTGGAGGCTGCCCCAAGATAACCAGATGAGGCTGGAAAGGGGAACCCATGGGTTGATGGATGTGGCTCACCAACTGGGCTTCTTTTCCTCAGTCTCCCCAGAGCAGTCAAGGAGCCCTTTCTGAGCCCATTGAGAAGCCAGTGGTGCAACCTGTTGAGCAGCAGAACCTGGAAGACCCTCAGGTGTGTGGGGAGCTGGGCAGAGGTGGTGGGAGGGCTGGAGAAATTCTTTCCCGGCTGGGTGGAGAGCCGAACTCCCAGCCATTGCTGCCGGGTGTGGGAGGACCCAAGCTCTTGGGCTGCCAGCCCCATGTCACTTTGGTCACCATGACACCTTCTCTGCCAAAGCCATCTTCTTCAGAGTCAACACTGGACCCGCAACCAGAACCCACGGTCAAGTTCCTGTTTACACTCCTGAGCTCGGTGGAGCCCCCTGAGCCCAAAGAATCTCAAGAGTAAGTCTGTGTGAGTGTGTGAAGGGGAGGGAGGCCCATGGTGCTTCGCTCCCTACTCCCAACCCCCATATTAGCATTCAGATCTGGGCCAGGACTCAGCCCTGGGGTAGACAAAGGGGAAGCTGAGGTAGGACTGAAGGAGCCTGGGCCTTGGGCTGCCCCACCTCTCTGACCACCGAATTCTCTCCCAGCCTATTGGTCCTCCAGTCCTACCCTCACTGCAAACCTATCCTAGGGACTTGGAGATCCTGGAGAGCCGGTTCCTGGATAAGGAAGACTGGGGCACCCAGCAAACCTTGAAGGAAATTAACCATTTGCAGAATGCTTGCATGAGGTGAGCCAGGTCTGGGCAGGTGCAGGCAGGTAGGGTGACAGGACTTTTCCCCAAGGAGGTCTTGGCCCGGGGCTTGATGGTTGCAGGCTTGCACCTTCTTGCCCCTCTTTATTCTCTCCTTCCCTGTTCTACTCTGGAGACCTCCTTGGCCCGCAGGTCTCTTTCCTCCCAAGCATCATGTCCTAGTATGTTGGTGCCCTACAGGTGTGGGGGCCACAACTCTTCCACAGCAATTGACTGTGTGCCCACATGTCTGCTTATTGGGCAATCTCTTAATAACCAGTTAAAAATCAATATCCCAAAAGGCATATTGGGGGTGGTAAACTTTGGTTCCCCTCAATAAGACTGGACTGTGGGTGAGACCCTGGTCTCAGGTGGCTGTGCCAGGTTACCCACCTCACGCAGGAGGCATGGGTT
>NW_005871610.1:265828-295184 GCF_000147115.1 Myotis lucifugus | reverse complement strand
CTGCCTCCCAGCCCAGCTCCCTGCTGGGAGCCTCAGGCGGTCCTGCCCAGGTCAGCTACCCACCTCTCGCCCCTGCAACCCTTTGTTCTAGCCGGACTTGTTGTATAACATCCTAATGGAGGAACTGAAGGCTGTTCCGGAGGAAGGGAAGGCTGCCCCGGAGGAAGAGCAGGACGTCCAGGAGGAAGAGCAGGCTGGCCAGGGAATAGTGCTGTTCCAGGTGGACAGGGAGCCCCACGGCAACTGGTGAGGGGGGACACCTCTCTCTCCTTGCCCGCAACAACCCAGCGTCCAGAAGGCATCCCTGCTCACCCTGTAGCCTGAGGCTGCCCATGACCACAGAAACCAGCGTCAGCCTTGGATGGCCCGTGGCCAGAGACCGGGCACCTCCTCAGGAAGCCACTCCAACAGCAATAAACTCCCTAGAGCTGAGCGGAGGCTCCCTGCTGTGTCTGTGAGACCCTGAAAAGCAGGTGGAGCAGGAGGCCACCAGCTCCAAACGGAGCTTGGTTCCTGGATGCCCTCCTGTGTCTCCCACGGGGTTTGCTGGTGCTGAATTTCTCCCAACCCTGAGGAGGTTCCAGGCCTGGTTAGTGTCAGCCTCAAGGTCATGTACCTGTGATAAGCACTGGGGCAGGACTGGGAGGGGCCACACCCCTTGCGAGGAGGATGAGGTACCAGGTCTAACTCCAAAGGGCAGATGCTCTAGGGAGGGGCGAGAAGAACCGTTTCCCACCTTGTGACCCCACTGGGTCCGTCTCTTCCCCTTTGTCAGTCATGTCATGGGGGGCGGGCAGTTAGTAAGAGCTCCCCAGGGGCCCAGCACCCTTCAGGCTGGAGTTTCATCTGGAATTTGAATCCCCACCCCCACCCAACCTTCACCCTCCAGCCAGGGCTTTCTGGGGCCTCCCTTGAGACCTCACTCCCTTCATCTGTAGGGCTCTCCCTGTCCTGGGCCACCGTGCTGGCCCCTACCCTCCTCAGGACTGGCTTCCTGAGCTCCCAGCTGTGGTCACTGTGTCCTGGTCACCCATAGGCCTTCAGGGCTTGTGTCCACCGGCCTTGCTGCCCTCAGTGTCTGTCTAGTCCCAGGGAGCCTTTCCTTCTAGCCCCATGATTCTTGGTGTAAGGAGAGAGAGAATAGGTAGAATATTCAGAAACTTAGCGATAATTCCCATACAACTAGACAAGGCCTGTGCTCCCATCTTTTTATTTGTTTTTTATTTTCAACTCCTTAAGAGAGATAACAGCAAGATGACAAAGCCAGTTTAAATGAGAATACAAGAAACTGACACATACGTAGTCAAGTGGGGGGGAAAAAGAAGGAATCCTGAAATATTGCTAAATTGTATACAAAATTGGTCAATGCCATATAGGGTAGTTTTTTCAAAGCCCTATAACTCTGAGGGTGACATTACTTACTGGGCAGAAATCCTCTAGTACCTCATGGAAAGGGCTGTAACCATGTTTCCGCTTTATACCCACTGCAGGGGGACACTAGCCAAGAGGATGGAAATTCAGGTTTGTGGCCCCTCCTCAGACCTGACTTAGACCAGACCCACTACCATGCCCAGACCAGTAACTGATGACAGACTTGATTAGTGAAGGATTGATTTGGTCACAGCTTCAGGCTGAGCCGAGCAGAGCTCTCCTTAGCAGCCCACCCCTCCCAAGACCCACCCTCCTTGCCCGATGGCTTTAGGTGTCCCAGGCATCCCTCATCTCACTTCCTGACCAGTTCCGGACCACTGTTCCAGCCGACCAGTGACCCATTTTCCCGAAGGGAATCATCCAATGATGAGATTGAGGGAGGAGAGTTGGACCAACAGCCTAGTGGTTAAATACTTTTAACCACTTAAGGACTTCTAGCAACAGTACATAGGCATCAGGATGGTCCCATTTGAGCTGCTTCCTCTAGAAACCTCTAGCATCTCAGCCTGGGAAAGCAAGCCCATATGGCTACATTGATAAGACTCCGCTGTAGGAAATGGAGTCTGTTACAGAGCCCCTCCCCACTTTCCACTTGTCTCTAAACCACAGAAATTGCTGACAGGTGCCCTAAGTGCATCCTGGCTACTTCCCAGTGGCCCAGGGCCCAGCATTGCACTGCCCTGAGCTCAGTCCCTAACAGCCACTCCTGCTGACACCAAGTCCCACCAGTACTGCAGCCCAGTCAGCAGGCCTTTTCAAGGGGAGCCCCCAAAGCAAAGCTGCCTGGGCCCTGGGCCCTAGGACACTACCAGTCTCTTAATAGTCATTCTCTCTCTCTCTCTCTCTCTCTCTCTCTCTCTCTCTCTCTCTCTCTCTCCCCCCCGCTCTCTCACACACACACTCTTCCCAGAACTGCTAGTCAAAGTAGGCTACTGTGTCAGTCACCTGCTTGGCTCAGATCTTCCAGGCCTCTGTTATTAAGACGCTGGGGCCGCACCCAGCTGGTGTGGCTCAGCGGTTGAGCCTTGACCTATGAACCAGGAGGTCACGGTTCAATTCCCAGTCAGGACACATGTCTGGGTTGTGGGCTCAATCCCCAGTGGAGACGTGCAGGAGGAAGCCAATCAATGATTCTCTCTTATTATTAATGTTTCTCTCCCCTCCCTTCCTCTCTAAAATCAATAAAAATATACTTTTTTAAAAAAGACACTGAGGCTGGGTTAGAAAACAAAAGACACCAGGGCTGGGCTGGCAAACCCCGTCCTGTGTGTCCCATGGCCCCTCTCTCTTGTGAGGCGTGGAATGGAGTCCTTTCTCTTGCCTCGTGTCCGCGAGGTGGTGTAGCTCCTGGATGAGGCTGCAGGAGGTGTGGCCTCTCCCTGAATCCTACTCAGCCGGGCGAACTGTTAGCATTCAGTGAACGTCGGCGATTATGAGCTGACCTCCAGTGGATCTACCCACACCTCTGAGAGGCCCAGGGGAAGCAGGTTGGGGTACCTGTGCTCCCAGCAGGCTCCCCATTCCTGCCCAGCCTCAAGGTCCTGCCATTCCTGCCTGAGGATGCCCGACCCTGCAATCTGGCAGCATCCCCTCCATCCCATGGCGTCTCCCGTCAGAAACGTCTGCTCTGGAGGCCTGTGAGGTCCCACGTCCTGTCTCCTGAGGGCACCTGTGTGATGCAGACCCCACCATGGCTGGCTGCAGTGGGGTCTACTTCCCAGGGGTCCAGGGGTGCTTTTGTATCCCTGTTGTTGCCCTGGACACTCCTTCAATCCCAGACAGCTGGAGCATGAACGCCCGGTGCCGAGGAGCTGACTGCTTCAGGTCAGCTTTCCATTCTGCAGAGATCCGGTGCGCGCCTTCCGGTGCTCCCCAAAGGAGAGATGGGGAGTTGGGGCCAGGATGAGCTCCAGGTTTCTTTTGAGGCTCAGCCGGCAGGATTTACTGATACATAGACCCAAGGTAGGATATGAGAGAAAGCGGAGTAAAACCTAACTCCAAGATATTTATACAAAAAATAAAATTAAAAAAAGAGGACAGAACTGGATTTGGCAACATGGAGCGAAGTTGACCTTTTTAAAAATATATATATTTATTGATTTCAGAGAGGAAGGGAGAGGGGGAGAGAAGGACATAAGAATCAGGACTTGTAAGCATGCATATAAGCATAGCCAATGGACACAGTAGGGGGGGAAGGCTGTGCTGGGGGCGGAAGTGGGCAGGGAGAGGTCATGGGGAAAAAAGACATGTAATACTTTCTATGGTAAATCATTTAAATAAAAAGAAGCAATCAATTCTATGGGGGGAAATAGGGAAGCACAGTCACTGGCTGAGAGAGAGGGTGGAGGCGACCGTGTTGGAGGCTTGAGAACAGAGGAGCCCGGGAGGGAGAGAGTGGACAGGAAAGATGGCAGGACTGCTGGGCAGTCCCGGGGGCCTGCCTGAGGTGTGGGGTCATACATTTAAAGCAACATCAGCGGGGCCGTGTGGCTCTGCGGGCACATTAGGGGCCAGGGGGCAGGGGCAGAGTGGGTGGTGGGTTGGCTATAACCAGGTTGGGGCTTTACCCAGTGACTGTGACCAAAGCAGAGAGGATCACGCGGGGTGAGAGGCTTTGCAAGGGACTGAGTCTGGGCAAGGAGGGAGGTGAGGGAGAGGGGCAAGGAGCTGGCACAGAGGGATTGGCAGTCCCGGAGAGACTGGAGAACTCAGAGTCAGCATGATCCTGGGAGTGAGGTGAGAAGATAAAGGGAATCAAATGCATTGGCTACCTCAGGTGATTTTCATCAACACCCACAGTTCAAAATGTCCAGGGAGGGGCCGCGCCACCCACCCCACTAAGACAGGGGAAGGAAGATTGATCAAATCAGCGTCTGGTGCCTACAGCAGTGTAGACACCAGCTGACTCCCACAGCCTGCGCCAGAGTTCTCAGGGGTCTCTCTCTCTCTCTCTCTCTCTCTCTCTCTCCCTCCCTCCCTACACACACACACACACACACACACACACACACACACGTTACACTCAGGTGGAGTAGCCCACTCAGAGGTCACATACTCTTGTCCAGATGTCGTGCTTGTAACTTCACATGTTCAAGGGACTAAATCCTTCCAGGAGGGGGTGGGACGGGACCATAAAGCTGTACCTTGTGATGTCATCGCCATGTCTCTTCCTCAGTTTACCAGCCGACCTTGGCGTCCCACTGCCTTCCTGCGGTAACTGTCCTGTGTCCTCCTAGGGAATGTGTGTGCTCTCCACCCTGACAGGCTTCTGATAAGCCCCAAGGTCAATCACCTGGGTGCTGATAACCACCTGGCCAGGAACGGCGGGCTTCCTGGTGCATGTCCCCGAAGTCACTGTTCACACTCCCCGCACCCCCTTCCCCACCTCAGCCCTCCTATGCTAACATGCAACCCTCCTGACCAGCAGCACAGGGAGATGGCACGGTGGGGCCCGGGGCAGGTGGGGGTGTGAGCAGAAAGGGGGCTGCTCCTAGAGGGGGCTGTGGGTCACACACACACACACAGTCCACCATGGCCCAGCTCCCTCAGCTCTTCCGGCATCTTTGGGCCTGTCAATGGGCAGCAGCCTGGCTGGGTGCCAAGGCAGGATAACATGGGAGGTGGGAGGAGGCACAGCTTGAGCTCCAGGGACGTTCCCAGGCTGCTTGGCTCTGTGAGATTTGGAAGAGGCTCATTATCTGTGCTGAGTTCTTCGTGTCTCCCTCTCCCCCTCGCCCAGCCTTGGCACATAGGCCGTCTGTACGGATGGCCAGTCCCTCGCCCTCTGGGTCTAAATTCCTTCTCATCCTTGGAAGATCCCCTCCAATGGTCCCTGCCAGACAGAACTCCTCATTCTCCTCGCTGGGAGCGCATGGTCCTCCTTCTGTAGGGCACTTCCCACATGGTGGAGTCCATGGGATTTATTTTACTTTTTAAAAAATATATTTTTATTGATTTCAGAGAGGAAGGGGGACAGAAAGGAAGATAGAAACATCAATGAGAGAGAATCATGGATCCGCTGCCTCCCTCACGTCTGCTACTGGGGATCGAGTCCCCAACCCAGGCATGTGCCCTGACCGGGAACCAAACCTGGACCTTCCAGTTCATAGGTCGATGCTCAACCACTGAGCCACGCGCTGGGCGGAAGGATGGGATCTAAGCGCAAACCTGCTCCAGCAGCCAGCGCTGGCTGTGCTGGAACCAGTGGCACCGAGGAGACAGGCAGGGATGCCTGGACACGGGCTCAGAGTCCTGGCCGGGCCTCCGTGTTACTGAGACACTGGGGTCCCTCCCTGGGCCTCAGTGGCCCTGTGCGGAGGTCATGCCCCTGGAGGTCTTTTCCAGGTGAAAGGTACAGACACTGTGGTGATGTGAGCAGCTCCAGGCCCTCCCTGCAGGTTTTCCCTCCCTTTCCCCGACAGTGAGCGAAAATTTCAAACAGCAGTTTTTATATAAGATGGGTACTTCACTAGGCCTGGCACCCCGTCTATAAGAAGCCACCCTAGCTGGCCAAGACTCCGCAGGATGCAGTGGGGGAAGGTGCTTGGGGGGGTGGCCGGGGCCGCGGCCTTCTTGGGGCTAGGGATCATCCTGGGCCACTCTGCCATCCCCAAGGGAGCCAACCCGCCAGCACCCAGTGCCTCAGCCTCCCAGGACCTGGACCCAGAGATCCTTGAGACCATCATGGGGCAGCTGGACGCCAGCAGGATCCGGGAGAATCTTAGGTGAGAGGCCTTTCTACCGGCCCCTTCTGTTTGCCAGAGGCCCCGCCCTGACCCTGGGCCTGCCCCCCTCTGCCCACCCTGCAGAGAGCTCTCCAGGGAGCCACACCTGGCCTCCAGCCCCCGGGATGAGGCGCTGGTGCAGCTGCTGCTGCGGCGCTGGCGGGACCCAGAGTCAGGTCTGGACTCGGCGGAGGCGTCCACCTACGAAGTGCTGCTGTCCTTCCCCAGCCAGGAGCGGCCGAACCACGTGGCCATTGGTGAGGTCCCGCCTCACTGGCTGAGGGATGCCTGTGGGGTGGGGAGCTGTGGGGCCCACGGGCAATACCTCGGGCACATACCTCGGGCATGTACCTGGTCCCTTGGTTGCAGGCTCGATGGTAAGCTCCTAACACTGCCCCCCTTCCACAGTGGGTCCCACTGGGACCATCCTCTTCTCCTGTCGCCAGAGCGAAGAGAACCTGACTGGGGAGCAGGGGGGGCCTGATGTGGTGCCACCCTATGCTGCCTACGCCCCCCCCGGAACCCCACAGGTGGGCCTAGAATACACCCTCCCACTGCCATGGCCCAGCTGCCCGGCTCCCACTCCAGCTTCTCCCACCCTGACTCAGGGGCACTTGAGAAATGTCCCGACTGGGGCTCAGCTCCCCCAACCCCAGAGTTTACTCAGCTCCACACTCCATTGCTACTTCTATCGCCCAATCCCTTAGTCACTCAACAAACACGAATGGCTCCTGCTCTAGGCCGGGCCAGATACACGGTCCCTGGACACCAGGAAACCAGGTGTGACTGACCTTGGGGAGCTTGCAATCCAAACCCTTTATCCTGCCACCCAGCTGCCCCTCTCCTTTCCCCTTCCACCTTCCCTGGGCCTGGCCCTCAGGGTCACCTCCTCTTGGGTCTAGGGCCTCCTCGTCTACGCCAACCGGGGCTCAGAAGACGACTTTAAGGAGCTACAGGCTCAGGGCATCCAACTCAAAGGCACCATCGCCCTGACCCGCTACGGGGGTGTAGGACGCGGGGCCAAGGTGAGCAGCAGTCCCCAGGGCAGGGCGCTGGGTGGGGAGTGGGGCCCAGCAGTGGACAGGAGGAAGTGAGGGGGCGGGGAAGGATTAGAAAAGACAGACAAGGGAATAAAGCTGGGCGCTAGGTGGGACGCTGCCCTCTCTGATGGAGAGACAGCGTCACGGACTACAAGCCGTGTCTTCATTTTATAGCCAGATTCCACGAGGCACAGTAAGGCCGTGGTCAAAATGTTTACAACGTTCTTGTGGGTTTCAATCCTACTCAACGACATGCACCTGAACTCTATCAAACCCACATCACTCAGGCACCTGGGGCCACGTGTTCAGACCATAGGTTCAAGCTTACAACTGCAGCTGTTGGCTATAATTGTGCTGGGAGGGCTCTGCCCTCCAAGCTGGGACTTGCACGTGGCAATGAGAGGACTGTGCCCTCTCATTAGTCCGAGGCTTGAACCTGTCCAAACACTGTAGCCGCTCTCCACAGTTCATCAATGTTGTATCAGAATTTCCTTCCTTTTTGAGGCTGACTTGGGTTGGCATCATCCTGCCAGTGGGAGACAGATCTGGCCTGGCTTCACAGCCAGAACATAGGTGTGCATCCTCCTCACCCTCCCTGAACGTAGCCTCCCCCGCCTCCTCCCCCTCCTGCAGGCTGTGAACGCTGCCAAGCACGAGGTGGCTGGGGTGCTGGTGTACACGGACCCCGCAGACATCAATGACGGACGGAGCTTGCCCAACGAGACCTTCCCGCACTCCTGGCACCTGCCTCCCTCTGGGGTGGAACGAGGCTCCTACTATGAGTATTTTGGGGACCCCCTGACTCCCTACCTTCCAGCCAACCCCTCTTCCTTTCGCCTGGACCCAGCCACTGCCTCCGGATTTCCCCCAATTCCCATTCAGCCCATTGGCTTCGAGGATGCCAAAGTCCTTCTCTGGTGAGCTTGTGCCCTGGGGTCTCCTGCCCCTCCTCCAAGGGCCTCCACATTTCTGCCCCCACACCCATATTCGCTCTGAGGCTCTCCCTCTTCTCCCCAGTAACCTCCAAGGACCCTCAGCCCAGGCTGACTGGCAGGGAGCACTGGGCTGTGACTACAAGTTGGGCCCGGGCTTCGAGCCTGGTGGTATGTACGCAGGCAGGTGAGCTGGGCCCCTCCTCCCTCAACCTCCTCTCCCCTCCCTAGTTATGCTTCCCTGACCCCGAGTTTCCCCTCTGCCCACAGCAAGGCCTGGCCTTTCCCTTACTTCTCTCCCAAGCCCTCCCTTGACTCCAAAATGTCTGTCTTGTCCTTGGGGAACCAGTGAGACAGCCGTGTGGCCCCCAAGTCCCTGTGGGGTACCCCTGCTCTATCTCAGACCTCCACGCTCCAGTCGCCCCCTCTCTTGAGCACACCAAGCTCATTCCCAAATCAGGGTCTCTGCACTTGCTGTCCCCTCTGCCAGGAACGCCCTTCCCGGGGCTCCTGCCATTCCTGTCGGCACTAACCTTCCCCGCCACCACGGAGCCTGTCACGCATCCACTGCAGTTTGCTTCATCGTGGTCTGGCTCAGGAGAGGGAGGCCCCCAAAGGCTGGGTCCATGTCCATCACTGCCCAGACCAGTGGTCGGCAAACCGCGGCTCACAAGCTACATGTGGCTCTTTGGCCCCTTAAGTGTGGCTCTTCCACAAAATACCATGTGCGGGCGCACACGTACAGTGCGATTGAAACTTCGTGGCCCATGCGCAGAAGTCAGTTTTCAGCCTGGGCAAGTCTATTTTGAAGAAGTGGCGATAGAAGAAGTGGGGGTACGTTCGCTGAGGTCGACCCCTCAGATTGAGGACGTTTTTAGCAAAGGCCAGCTTAGGAGTACCCTAATTAACTTAATAACAATGTACCTACCTATATAGTTTAAGTTTAAAAAAATTGGCTCTGAAAAGAAACTTCAATCGTTGTACTGTTGACATTGGCTCTGTTGACTAATGAGTTTGCCGACCACTGGCCCAGACCCTGGTGCGGTGCCGGCATCACCAAGTATCTGATAAGCACTGAGCGAGGGAGGGAATGAAAAGGAGAACAGGAATCAGAAGAGCTGGGCTCTAGCCTTACTGCCTCTCCTGGTACTTCTGGGCACTCCCTGTCCTGTTCCGCCCCGGGCCTGTTTCTCTTGCACTGGGGCAGAGAGCGGCGGGAGAGGTGGGGGTGGGGGAGCAGGGCCAACATCTGCCGTCCCCTTCACTCCCCAGCCAGGTGAACCTGAGTGTGCACAACCGCCTGGAGCTGCGGAACTCCTCCAACGTCCTGGGGATCATCCGCGGGGCTGTGGAGCCTGGTGAGCCCCCAGGAGCAGCCCTGCTCTGAGCCCCCTGACTGCGCCCTCCCCCTGCCTGGCTGACCCACCCTCTTCTCTGGCTTCTGATTCTCCTCCTCCCCCCAGACCGCTATGTGCTCTATGGAAACCACCGGGACAGCTGGGTGCACGGGGCCGTGGACCCCAGCAGTGGCACTGCTGTCCTCCTGGAGCTCTCCCGCGTCCTGGGGACCCTGCTAAAGAAGGGTGAGCCCCTCCCCCCCCCGACCCAGGAACTGTCCCCCGGGAGGTCACCTCCAAACCCACTCCTTCCTGGCTCTGGACATCGTCCCACCTCCTGTCGCATTCTCCAGCGCCCCCTTGTGCCTGAGGGCCCTGGAGGCAGACAGGTGTGGACACCAGCCGTGGCCTCGAGTAGTCCAGTGTGGTACAGGGACCGGACCGGACCACTGATTAATTCCTACAGTAGCTTCTGAGAGCCTGTTGTGGCCCTGGATGGAGGGAGGCCTAGATGCCGCTGTGAGCAAGGCAGTGTCCAGGCTCTTCCTCCGCGAGCTTCAGCCCAGTTGAGGCAGGAATGACAGTCCTTAACTCAGCACATGTGTCTCGGTGCCACTACATGTCAGGCCCCTAAGCACCGGAGGTCACACCGTGCACCCCAGAGCGCCTGCGTGTAAGGACAAGTGTGATGGCTACAAAGAAACTATCTGAGGGCTTCCCCAGGGGAAGCCTGTGGGCCAGTGTTTCTAGGATGGTGGGCGGAGAAGGGAGTTGGAGCTGGAGGGTCAGGAGGCCTTCTCAAGCGCGCCTCTAACGAAGAGGGAGGCAGGGCGCCCGGGGAGGGGACCACCTGACTGAGGGATACTGGTGTTGAGGGCAATGTTGGGGTGCTGGTGGGGTGTCACAGCAGAGGAGGGAGCCTCTGGGAAGACTTGGCTGGAGAGGTACCAGGACCGACCTCCAGCCCTCCGCCCTCTCCACGTCCCCAACCTTTCTGAGTCACCCCAGGATCTGGGGGGCCCTGCCCTCTAACCCTGTATCCCTGCCCCAGGAACCTGGC
Source organism: Myotis lucifugus (assembly GCF_000147115.1). Taxonomy (NCBI): domain Eukaryota; kingdom Metazoa; phylum Chordata; class Mammalia; order Chiroptera; family Vespertilionidae; genus Myotis; species Myotis lucifugus. Next base: position 284,660 of record NW_005871610.1, on the reverse strand, counting down.
GCCCCCGCAGATCGATCGTGTTTGCGAGCTGGGGGGCAGAGGAGTTTGGGCTCATTGGCTCCACAGAATTCACGGAGGTGAGTGAGCCTCCAGGGCCGGCGATCAAGGGGATCGCGGGCCGGGCAGTGCCGGGCTGACGCCGCCCCTCCCCGCAGGAGTTCTTCTGCAAGCTGCAGGAGCGCGCCGTGGCCTACATCAACGTGGACATCTCGGTGTTTGGTATGGGGGAGACTGGGCTGCCTGGGGAGGGGGCAGATAGAGGGGCTGGGGTCGGGGTAGAGCCCTTCTCTGGTCCCCCCACAGCCAACGCCACCCTGAGGGCGCAGGGGACGCCCCCGGTCCAAAGCGTCATCTTCTCCGCAGCCAAACAGGTGAAGGGGGCGGGGCGGACGGCCGGGGGCGGGGCTACGGGGTGGGCGGGGCTGGAGCTGGCCCTGATTGTGGGCGGGGCTGGAGCTGGCCCTGATTGTGGGCGGGGGCTGGGGGTGGGACTGAGACCGGAGGCGGGCCTTGTAGGACCCGCAGGACTGTGCGTTGGCTGGAGACTAGGGTGGGCCGGGCAGAGGACCCGTTAATTGTTGGGTCTGGGAGGGGCCAACCCCGAGACTACATTCCCCTCCGGTCAGATCCCCGCACCAGGCCCGGGCAGCCTCAGCATCTACGACAACTGGATCCGGCATTTCAACCGAAGCAGTCCAGTGTATGGCCTGGTCCCCAGGTGAGCCCGGGGCCGGAACGGGGCCGGGGCCGGGGCCCAGGCGGGCGGGCCGGCCCAGCAGCCTCCAGCCCATCCATCTTCCTTCCCGCAGCGTGGGCTCTCTGGGTGCTGGCAGCGACTACGCGCCCTTCATTCACTTCCTGGGCATCTCCTCCATGGACATCACCTACACCTATGACCAGGTGAGCCGCACCGCTCCGTCTCCCAGCTCTGTACTCTGCTCCACTCGCCAGCCCCGCCTCTCCTGGCTTCTCTAGAGCAGTCTGAATCGGCTCCATCACTCACTCAGTAGCTGTGCTACCTCGCCCAACTTTCTTCTCAGGGAATCTGCTTAGGCTCATCTAACATCAAATTTAAGATGCTATTGACTGTAAGATGCACATGACAGGCACTCTTCAGGAGGGGGGAAACTGCACTGCCAGTTAAGCGTAGAACACTGACTGTAAGCATCTTGATTCCAGAATCTTTAAAATAGGAGAAAAGTTTATCTCAGGATAGATTAAATGCATTGGTGTGAGAGTGAATGAGATAGGGGATTATAGAATACCCAGCCTGTGTCTCCAAAAGTCTCTCCCTTCCTGTTCCTGGGTAGTGAAGGTAGATTTAAATCCTGTCCAACTCCAAAGCTCTGGGCTCTTCTTCATGTGAAACAGGAAACTGGCACCTGACCCAGCCCTGCCACTTATTAGCTGTGTGATATCAAGCAGGTTACTTAACCTCTCTGAGCATGAGTTTCTTCTTCTGTAAAGTGGGAATTCTAGGAACTACCTCATGGATGGGCAATGGTTTCAGGGAATGTATATATGTTGTAGCTCACTGTAGGCCCACCTCCTCCCACTGCCCATCTCAAGCCTGTCACCTCTGGACTTTGTTTCTCCAGAGCAAGACCTCAGCCCGGATCTACCCCACTTACCACACGGCTTTCGACACCTTTGGTTACGTGGACAAGTTTGTGGACCCCGGTGAGGACGGGGTCAAGAGCATCCTGAGGCTGGAGGAGGACGGGCTGAAGACTGAGCCCTGGCCTCGTCGCCCTCTCTGCAGGCTTCAGCAGCCACCGGGCCGTGGCCAGGACGGCGGGGAACGTGCTTCTTCGGCTCAGTGACAGCCTTTTCCTGCCTCTCAACGTCAGTGACTACAGTGAGACCCTCCGAAGCTTCCTGCAGGCTGCCCAGCTGTCCTTGGGGGCCCTGTTGGAGAAGCACAACATCAGCCTGGGTATGAAGGCCCCCTGACAGGAGGCACAGGGAAGCCTGAATTCCCCGGGCTAAGATGCTGGCTGTCCCCACAGGGCCTCTGGTGACTGCAGTGGAGAAGTTCGAGGGGGCAGCTGTGGCCTTGGGCCAACGCATATCAGCGCTGCAGAAGGGCACCTTCGAGTGAGCAAGGGCAGCAAGCAGGTGCCTGGGAGGGCGGCATCCAGGGCAAGATGCAGGCTGGCAGCTGGGCTGCTGGCTCCAGAGTGACCAGCAAGTCCTGCCACCTCCAGCCCCCTGCAGGTACGGATGCTCAATGACCAGTTGATGCTCCTGGAACGGGCCTTCCTGAACCCTCGAGCCTTCCCAGAGGAACGCTACTATAGGTGAGCCTGTCCCAAAGCTCCTGGGAGGTGCAGTGGGGTGAGGCTGGGTAATGGGCACCGAGGGAGGAGAATGCCAGCATTTCACTGGCCTTTAAGGGAATCAGGCTCAAAGGAAGGGATGAAAATCAGTCACGGTCACGCTGGGACTAGAATTTACCTCTGCTACCAGTAAGAGCCGCAGCTTTTAGAGGCAGTGGGAGGTGCTTTTGTGCCTGGCTCTGTCCAGGAGCTGAGCCCATTCCAGGCTGAAGCAAATAACCCTGATGCTCCCTATTTCTCCTGGTAGCCACGTGCTCTGGGCTCCTCGTAAAAGCGTCGTAGCTACATTCCCAGGCCTGGCCAATGCCTGTATCAGGGCCATCGACACAGACCCAGGATCTGCAGCCTGGGCTGAGGTGCAGAGGCAGCTCAGCATTGTGGTGGCGGCCCTGGAGGGTGCAGCAGCCACCATGAGGCCCGTGGCTGACCTCTGAACCCAGCCCTCCTTCCTCCGCTCACCACTACCCCCCCTTAATCTGAACCCTCTCCCCACTCGTTTTCTTTGGGTGTCTCAGTCTTCCCTGATGCCAAGGGAGGTCACACTATGGGATCCTTTCCAGCTTCTGGGTAACAGCTCAGGGCCCTGCCAGTTGTGGTCACCTGAGGGGAGTGACAAGCCCTGAATGAATCTCCCTCATCCTGGCTCTTGGTTGAGAGGGTAGAGAAAAGGAGGCAGGGATGGTGGGAATGGCAAAACCTTGTTGCTCTTGGTGGTGGGTGGGTGAGGATAGTATGCATGCCAACCTTAGATGCCAGCTCCGAGTCCACCAGGGCTACTCCTCAGGGACCAGCAGGGAGACTGAGGCCCAGGGCAAATAGGGCCTTGCCCACTCTGGGTTCCTCCACCCTCATACCTCACATTTCTCAACTCCTTCCTGCCCTTCCCCAAATAAATCAAGCCTAGCTACTGTCCTTACAAAACAAGTTCCTTTTATTGTGTGGGAATCATGAGAAAAGGGGCCTGAGTGCTCAGACCCGGTCCTGGGCTCTGGGAGACTGCACAGTATCTCCTTACTCAAGGGGCTTGGACCTGTCCCCACCCACCTCTTCCTCCTCCGCCATGACTACTTCCTCCAGGGAGCGCCCTCCAAGCTTGCTTCCCACCAACACTTTGCAGGACCCCGCGGGCGGCAGCCCCTCCTCAGCATAGTGACCCCTCTGGAACACAACTCTGTCCTGTCCAACCAAGGGCAGTCCATGGGCCTGGCACAGGTCCCGTGCCTCCTCGGGCCCATCCAGGGCCAGCAGGTGGACCATGTATCCCAGGGGTAAGGTCTGGCCCTTGGGGGTGCTCAGGGCACGATTGAGGCAGGCCAGGGCTCTGCGGCGGGCATGGCCCACGTGGCACTGCACGGCGCAGCTCTGCAGGTATGGCAGGGTGCGGAGCAGGCGGAACAGGCGGGCAGCATTGCCTTCCCGGAAGGCTGCGTCCACAGCCAGGGCCGTCCGTAGGGCTGGGCAGGAGCGCTGGGCAGCTGGCAGCTGCAGAACACTGTGAAGGGCCTCCACTGAGCCTGTGAGGGCAGAAAGCTGGGATGAGGACCACACGAGTCTGCCAGGACCAGGCCCAGCTTTCATCCCATCCGCTTCTGCCGCCCCCACCCACCTGAGCCCCCAGGGGCTCCAGTCCTCCACCAAGCCCACCTCCCCACTCAGTCCTGCTACCCACCCACCTGGCCACGCCCCTCCCCTAGGCCAAGCCCACCTTCACCTTTCCCATCAGCCCTTCCTGAGCCCTATCTGACTGAGGTTGCCCCTTCAAACAGTTTAGATCCTTATAATAAAGCGAAGCAGTGTTCATGGATGAGGGGGAAAGGCCCAGATAATTTAACAACTCGCCTGAGACTTGAACTGTCCTACAGTTCGTATGTAGTAGGACCAGAGCAATCAAATCCCAGGTTTCTGACTTGAAACCCAGTTCTTTCTCCACTGCCCCACCTGCCCCACAGGTCAGGGCCCCGGCTCGGCACCATCTTCCCTATCCCTTTGGCAAGGCCATTTCTTCGAGGAGATACTGCCCCTGCTTCCCTTCCAAGAATCAGACACCTGGGACCTTTGGCCGCTTTTGTAAGCTGAGGCCTCTGACCCATTAGTGGGTGGTGAAGTCAACAGCATTTTATTACATTTAAATAGAATATTACTTATCAGAATGCACCCTCCATCCACAGAAAGGATCTAAATGTCTTGGTTGGTGGATCTCGTGCTCTGACTTGACACACATTTAAGCGGCAGGGAGGGGGAGGGGCTAAGGGTGAGATTTGAAAGCTTCTCTTTCCTTCCCGGCATCCACTGTCCACATACGGGACCTCCGCGTCCTGTCCCGCCGCTGGGGCCCCGACTCACCCAGGTTATAGAGCAGAAAGAGGCCCTGGAAGGCGGCCTGGCGGGGGTGCGGCCCTGCGCCCCGCGCGTAGCAGCGCCGCAGCGAACCGAAGCCCTCCTGCACCTGGCCCTGCAGCAGCGCCCGGTCCACTAGCCCGTACGCGGCATTGGGCCGGAGCTGCGCCACCACGGCCAGCAGCACGGCCAGCGCCGCCTCCAGCACCACCGCTGCCTCGGCGTCGCCCGCGCTCTGCAGGGCCAGGTCCAGACGCACGGCGCGCAGCCGGTCCGCCACGATGCGTCGGTGCGTCCCGCCACCTCGCTGGCCAAGTAGCGCACGGTGGCCAGCAGCACGGCCGGCGGCCGGAGCTGGCTCGGCGGGGGCAGGGCCTTGCCGGCGGCCGGCCGGCTGTACTCCTTCACGGCGCGCTGCGGGTCAGCGCGGGGCCAGCTCCCGCAGCAGCCCGGCGCCACCTCGAAGCGATGCAGGCGGCCCTCCTTTTTGCGTCGGGCGCGCTCGGAGGCTGGGCACATGTCCGGGCAGGTGCCCACAGGCAGCTCGCAGCCGGACATGGTGGGCTGGGGAGAGAGGATGGGCGCTCAGCATCCCGAGGACGGCGGCGGCCCCTCGCCCCATCCTGCAGGAAGTGGGGGGCACGCCGAGCCGACGGAGGATCGGAGAAGACTGGGCGGGGTGTAAACGTCCCCGCCGGCGTCGGCAACCGCCCTCCTCTCACCGAGTCAGTTGCTTCCCACAAAGCTTGGAGGGGGCCTCCCGAGATGCACTGCGCTGTAGTTCAGCGCCGCACGCTCAGGACCGCAAATGCCCCCATAATGCGCCCCCGCACAGCCCGGACCACTCCCATGATGCACCGGCTTGTAGTTGCCTCCCACAACCAATCGCTTTGCAGCGGGGCGGCCAGGAGCAGAGCCACGCCTCCCCAGGATCCTGCGCACGTCAGGGTCCTCATTTGGCTGTGGAGACCCGCTTCTGCAAAATGGATAACCCCGCCTCGGGTTCCTCTCTATCAACCGATCCCGTCGAACAATAACCTGGCCCTGTCAGCCTTACTGTCATGCTCCCCTGTTTCCCTGGAGACTATTTTCCCCATTTTGTAGATCCAGGGTCAGCAAATTTTCTGCAAAGGGCCAGAGAGTAAATGTTTTGGGACTTCCAGTGGCAACTACATACCTCTGCTACCAGTGTTATGCCCAGATTTCAAGATCCCCCAAAGGACACCACCAGGGAGCGCCGAGTCCGATACAAAAGCATAGAGTCTTTATTCAAGCTCAGCTTGTTCCCTCTGCCTCTACCGGTGCAGAGGTAGGATGCGAGAGAGCCCGCAGTTTTGAAAGAACAAAGACTTTATAGGGCTTGAGGTCGGGGGCGGGGGAAGGGGGAGTGAGGGCTCACTCAGACCAGTGATTTGCCCGATTCTGGTTGGTTGAGTGAGGGCCGGGGGCTAGTGACGCAGGGGTAGGGTGCAGTTAGGGTTCAGCCGTGGGCAAACTACGGCCCGCGGGCCGGATCTGGCCCGTTTGAAATGAATAAAACTAAAAAAAAAAAAAAAGACCGTACCCTTTTATGTAATGATGTTTACTTTGAATTTATATTAGTTCACACAAACACTCCATCCATGCTTTTGTTCCGGCCCTCCGGTCCAGTTTAAGAACCCATTGTGGCCCTCGAGTCAAAAAGTTTGCCCACCCCTGGTCTAGTTACACAAAGACAGGGGTTGGCTAGCATACTTTTGGCCTTGGGCTAGTTTCCTTGCGTTCCTATTGGCTGAGATAAGGGCAGGCTGAGTAACTGATACATTTTATGGCTTTTTTTATTGGAAGAGGAGTTAGGGACACAGGTATCAGTCCCGTTCTGTCCTTTAATTCCCCCTTTGTCTTGGAACTTCTGGCTCAATCATGAGACGGACTGCATTTCTATTTCACCGTTGCTAGAGGCCTGTACTAGGCATGCAGAACTATTAACTGAACCACCCCTATACGCTTCTTGACAAATTGGACTAGTCTGTTAATAATGCAAGGGCCGAAAGTCAACAGCATTAGGAGGATTACAAGAGGTCCGGCGAGGTCCGCTGTCTTCTTGAGGGTGATCTGCAGCGGGTGTGTCTGGTTAGAGGTCACCTTCCACTCAGGCTCCCTGCTGTCCTGGGCACAGAAGGAGCTGGGCTTGTGACCTGGCAGAGACAAACTATAACAAATGGTCCAGTGGAAGGGAAAGAAACCATTTTAGGTTTAACAACTTCTATTGAAATAGGATTTTTCTTCTTAAAATTCCTCTATGGCTATCAAAAAGCCAAATCAAGACTAATTTATCTACTGTATTCAATTTGGCCTGATGTTTGCATAAACACAACAAGAATGGTAACTGACTACCTTTGCTGGAATTTCATGATTGAATCTTAATGTACCCCGTAGGGCCAGGAAGCCAAGCCATCCAGCTGCCATCAGGCCTGCCTGCAGTATCTGCTGAGATAGGTGAATCCCTCACCTGTAGCAACTCCACCTGAGCCCACGCTCTAGGCTTTAAGGCCCATCTCAGTAGCCCTCCTACTCGTTGCAGCCCAGTGTGTGTGTGTGTGTGGGGGGGGTTCCGCAGGGACGCAGAGGCATCCTTATTGCTCCCCTTCTACTCTGACCAACCGCCGGTGATGGTAGGGCATGGGCCTGACGCTCCAGTGCCAGCCATCTTCAGGGCTCCCAAGCAGGATACCAGGCTTTTCCTGTGGCACTTTTATTGACTTCAAGTCTTCAGAGCTCAGACAGGGCTCCTTAAAACATGATACTCCAGTCAAAGTTTCCGGTTAATAAAATCACTATTGAAAACTGGTCTTATTGATTTCATGCAAAGAAATGTATTGCCATGACTTATTTAGCATTGCCAAATTTCAGAGGAATTATATAAGGAGAAAAATATTCTGATCTGCTCTAAGATTTTCTGATTTTTCTTGCCAGTTCCTTTTCATGGACTCTTCAGAGTTATAACAAAACGGTAACTGTTGGATTTCTTTTATCAGTCCCCCCTAAGTACTTTGAAAATTATTTACTCTCTTTGGCTTACTGGCCTGTACTATTTGATTAATTTCCTTTCAACATTTCTCTTCTCCTTCTTATTACATACACAACCTTTCTAAATTTCATACTTTCAAATTAGCCTTTAAACCTTCTTTCCATGTTCTTTAAAAATGCATAACTATGCCTCAAACCTTCTATTCCAAACAGGCTTTTCCCAGTTTTCTACAGTTGAGGTTTGTACCACCCCTGACATGGGCATGGTCACACAGGCCTGCAAGACAGTATACAGGCTGCCAACTGTCAACTGTCTCTCAATAGAGACCAAAACCTGATGGGTATTCTTCTTTGCCCAGTTGGGCACTTGCCCTCTTGGCAGCTAGACACCCTTTACTTTTTGGGTTTATCCCACATAGCCTCCTTCCAGGACAGCTAACATATAGCCATAACAATGGCCCTTAGTGTGGGAATCTGGACACTTGCCAGTTACTTCCAAAGACTACCAAGAACTGTAGACTATCACTGGTCTATGGCAACTGCTGGCAGCTACAGCTACATTCAAACCTGTAAGAGAATTGAAGGTTAATACAACATATTAATACAATGAAACATAATATTGGCACCATGGCTGCTTCAGGCAGTTAAATCTTCTGCTACTACACATGAGATATGGTAGGGCTACACAATAATCTTAGGGAGGTGACTAAAGTCTACTCTTGACCTTGCCTTTATAAGGCAAAATTATCCTTGTCTTTTTGGAGCTATGTCTATGTAGATGCAGGCATCATCTGAGTCTATTATACAGTTTTCTGCAGGTCACTGTCAGGGCTGTGCACTGCGGCTAGTTCTTCTTTCTAGTGATAAACACAGTCTGTCCAATTTCCTTAAAATGTATTCTGGCACGGGAGAAAGTTGTTTTGCTGTATACAGGTAGCTTAACCCCTATACAACTGGGCTTGGACCTCTGCCCAGCAAACCGCAGTCTATAAGTTCAATATGCAGCCTCCAGTTCTCCTAACCCAATGAGGTTTCAGCCAGTCTCTGAGTCAGACTCCTCCTCTCTTGGAGAATTTCAAATTCCTGATGGCTCCCAGGTCCAGGGAGAGTGTCCTTTTTGTTAACCCTGTTTATTAGTTACAGGGCCCTGCTTTCTTGCCTTTCTACCAGTTCCCTTTGTGGCAGAGCAGCAACCAGGCCTCTTCTAAGGGAGTGCACTGGAAGGGTATATCAGCCCCTCCTGTGAGCCAGCTGCTTCGAGTAGGGTCTCCCAGGGGCCTGGCCAGAGCGTCCCCCAGCAAATCCTGGAAGCTGCTGTCCTCTCGCAGTGGCATAGACTTAAGCAGGGGGTTCAGGCGCTGGGTGGCGACGGTGGCGTTGATGGCCTGGCACGTGGATACAAACATGTGCACCTCATGCATGCACTGGATGTAGCCAGCAGCGAAGCGCTCGCTGGCTTCTGCCTGCAGCTGCTCGAGCCCACGAGCCCTGCTCCACAGCACTCCCTGCACGCACCGCACCGTCAGCTCCAGCACCTTGGCATTCTCCAGCTTGGCCTGCACCTGCGCCAGTGGGGGCGCCAGGTGGGGAAGGGAGGTGAGGCCAGGCAATGCCCTGACCCCCGTCCGCCTGCTCAGCAGCCCCTGGGCACTGGGCTGCCAGCCTCACCTCAGTGCCCGCCAGCAGCTGCCGCAGCTCCTGTAGGCGCTCATTGATCTGGGAGCACCGCTTCTTCTCCACCAGGGGCTTCTGGGCCTTGCGGTCCCCCCCCCCCCGCGCCTCCCAGCGGTCCTTATTCTCTAGGCCCACACGGTCCCGTCGGGGTGCCAGTGGCGACGCCATAACCAGCACCGCCCGAAGCGCCGCAGGCGCGCCCAGCACCCTTAGCTACACCGCCAGCAACAACCCCTGTTCTCCCCACTCTCTCACTGCTGCTTCTTCTTTCAGGGCCGCAGCGGGCAGCTCAGGCATCCAGCGCCCCCTTCTTTGACCTGGCTCTCAGGGGCTGAGTCTGCCTAGCAAAACAGTTCTAAATCACCAGGGTGGCTGCAGACTTCAGCTTTGTTCCTCCTCCGCTTTTCTCCTGGGAGTTTAGCTGTTTTTAATATATTAGAATTTTTTTATTCTTAGACAAAACTAAGAACAGGTATCAGTTTAATTTAGCATTGGAAGGGTTAAAAAGAATAAACCAGGGCAGAGAAAGACTAATTGTGCTTACAGAGAACTTGTTGTGACCTTGAAGTTCATTGATAAGACCTGTTAGGTCTGCAGCCAGTAACATAACTGCCAACACCCCCGCCCCCATTCTCTCAGCCCAGGCCCATTGCTTTCCCTCACAGATTTTTTTTCTCTTTTCTTTACTCTTGATCTCTCTCCGACCAATTCCCCCGTCCCCCAGTCCAGTTGTTTGTCTCCCTTTAAACAGTGGGAGTTTCGAAGAAAACTACAGACTGCTCCTATAGTAGCCCTCCCTCCCGGAGGCTGGGGTCCGACCTGTGGGGAAATATGACTCTTAGTCGGCCTGGAAAGATAACGGGTGCATAGGGAGATTTCTTGCAGACAGAAAGCCTGGAGACCACCTGAAATCCAGTTACAGATGCTTTCAGAATCAGGATGAGGGAGGAAGGGAAAGACCAGGTTATGTTCTCTATGAGGATTCTAATAAACAATTGAAAATAGCAAGTCAAACAAAACGCGTCACAGGCAGGGTTAGGGCCAGTAAATCTCTCCATCCTGCGGAGCTGTAAGCCCTTTGTGTCCACCAAAGAGATAAGAAAACCATAAATAACAAGTTCTTTGAAATTTACTACTTTGTTAATTTGCTAAGCAAATAGTTAACTTGAAAAGACTTCTTTCTTGCTTTTTTATAAGCAATCTCAGAACTAAGCAATCTTGGAAACTAGCCAGCCTTTATTTTAGCCTTGAACTTATCCCTTTAAAAAAAATTTTAAAATATATTTTATTGATTTTTTACAGAGAGGAAGGGAGAGAGATAGAGAGTCAGAAACATCGATGAGAGAGAAACATCGATCAGCTGCCTCCCGCACATCTCCCACTGGGGATGTGCCCGAACCCAGGTACATGCCCTTGACCGGAACCGAACCTGGGACCCCTCAGTCTGCAGGCCGACGCTCCATCCACTGAGCCAAACTGGCTTCGGCTAAAAATTTTTTAACATGTAATTAAGAACAATAGGTTTACTTTGTCTCGACCCCATGATGATCAGTGACGAGAGACAGACAAGGGAGGGGTGACCTGTTTTCACAGATCCTCACTCAGATGCCCGCCTGGCCGTGTCCCTTGGGAGCTTAGATTCACCTTATCTAAGGTGCACCCGTATAAACCCTGGGCCTGATCACCTCCACATGGGGATGAGTCACCATTTTGCCATATGACGAATCGCGGAACCGCAGGTTGGGGCCCACTCGGACTCTGTAACTGAAGTAGTGGAGCCACACAAAGGAGAGGAGAGGGCAGGCCCCCTCCCTCCACACTCACACACTTTCACCAGACATTCACTCGGAGTTTAAACAAACCACCCAATTCCTAACAATTTCCCAATTCCTGAGGGAGCTCTATAGCCTCCCCTAATCTCTTTGAAATGATCAATCATAATACTTAAAGGAGTAGTCTGAGTCTGTCCCATAATGTCCGTCCAGTAAGTCCACAGAATAAAACAGAAAAACACAAAAACAGACAACCAAAAAGCCCCAAAAACCAGCCTTCCGACTCCGCGGAAGCAAAACCGAATGGCAGGAGCGACCCGCCTCATCTCAGATCCTTGTGAGGGGATTCCACATCCCTCCTGAAGTGAGAGCAGAAGGTCTGACTCTCCCCGCCCGTGGACTTTCAGCAGTGCGTCCACCTAGACCGCTTCGGCATTACAGAATTTCAGAAATGAGCTCACACAGGACAGAACACACAACACAGGACAGAACATATAACACACAGAACAGAATACACAACACACAGACACCTACCGCGGTCAGTCAGACTCTCCGGATCAGGGTCCCTCGTGGGTCTTGGGGGTCCCGGCGAGCCCCCAAATGTTATGCCCAGATTTCAAGATCCCCCAAAGGACACCACCAGGGAGCGCCGAGTCCAATGCAAAAGCATACAGTCTTTATTCAAGCTCAGCTTGGTCCCTCAGAAGCATTCTCAGGCTCAGCCTAGCTCCAGCTCCTCTGCCAACCCAGCTAGGGAATCCCAGGGGAAGCAATTTTGCTCAGCAGAGAAAAGTATGGTCTGAATTCACATTGCAGAGGGGTTGGGAATGGGAGAGGGGTGAACATTATGGGCAAGTGCATGGCCCTGGGGAAGGTTTGGCCTGGTGTCGGAAGTGAGACTCCTGGCTGGTATGAGCAGAGTATCATGTGGGTTAGAACCAATGATGTTCATAACAGAGGGTCTTGAATGCCATATTAATTACTTCTCAATGTCCAACTAACAGATGATTTCTATACCAACAATGAGAAGCATTCTCCACTTTTTACAAGTCTCTCTAGGGTTCCATTAAATAGGGCCATCCCAGCCCCCAAATCCCACCCCATCCCTTGCGTTTGCAGGGATCTGGTTGCTGGACAGAATTGGTGATGGAGACTCTCCAGGCTGGAGGCTGCCCCAAGATAACCAGATGAGGCTGGAAAGGGGAGCCCATGGGTTGATGGATGTGGCTCACCAACTGGGCTTCTTTTCCTCAGTCTCCCCAGAGCAGTTGAGGAGCCCATTCTGAGCCCATTGAGAAGCCAGTGGTGCAACCTGTTGAGCAGCAGAACCTGGAAGACCCTCAGGTGTGTGGGGAGCTGGGCAGAGGTGGTGGGAGGGCTGGAGAAATTCTTTCCCTGCTGGGTGGAGAGCCGAACTCCCAGCCATCGCTGCAGGGTGTGGGACGACCCAAGCTCTTGGGCTGCCAGCCCCATGTCACTTTGGTCACCATGACACCTTCTCTGCCAAAGCCATCTTCTTCAGAGTCAACACTGGACCCGCAACCAGAACCCACGGTCAAGTTCCTGTTTACACTCCTGAGCTCAGTGGAGCCCCCTGAGCCCAAAGAACCTCAAGAGTAAGTCTGTGTGAGTGTGTGAAGGGGAGGGAGGCCCATGGTGCTTCTCTCCCTACTCCCAACCCCCATATTAGCATTCAGATCTGGGCCAGGACTCAGCCCTGGGGTGGGCAGAGGGGAAGCTGAGATAGGACTGAAGGAGCCTGGGCCTTGGGCTGCCCCACCTCTCTGACCACCGAATTCTCTCCCAGCCTATTGGTCCTCCAGTCCTACCCTCACTGCAAACCTATCCTAGGGACTTGGAGATCCTGGAGAGCCGGTTCCTGGATAAGGAAGACTGGGGCACCCAGCAAACCTTGAAGGAAATTAACCATTTGCAGAATGCTTGCATGAGGTGAGCCAGGTCTGGGCAGGTGCAGGCAGGTAGGGTGACAGGACTTTTCCCCAAGGAGGTCTTGGCCCGGGGCTTGATGGTTGCAGGCTTGCACCTTCTTGCCCCTCTTTATTCTCTCCTTCCCTGTTCTACTCTGGAGACCTCCTTGGCCCGCAGGTCTCTTTCCTCCCAAGCATCATGTCCTAGTATGTTGGTGCCCTACAGGTGTGGGGGCCACAACTCTTCCACAGCAATTGACTGTGTGCCCACATGTCTGCTTATTGGGCAATCTCTTAATAACCAGTTAAAAATCAATATCCCAAAAGGCATATTTGGGGCGGTAAACTTTGGTTCCCCTCAATAAGACTGGACTGTGGGTGAGACCCTGGTCTCAGGTGGCTGTGCCAGGTTACCCAGCTCACGCAGGAGGCATGGGTTGCGGGGTGGGGCTGCCTAGGACAAGAGCCTGGGGACTGAGGGGGCATCTCTTTCAACTTAGGCTTCAGGAGTCACTGAGCACTATTCAAGCAGACACTGTGGCCCTGAGGGAGAAGCTGCAAAACCTGGTGAGGCCCTCAGCCAGGACCCCCTCCTTTTCCATGCCTCCTCCCTGCCTCCCAGCCCAGCTCCCTGCTGGGAGCCTCAGGCGGTCCTGCCCAGGTCAGCTACCCACCTCTCGCCCCTGCAACCCTTTGTTCTAGCCGGACTCCTTGTATAACATCCTAATGGAGGAACTGAAGGCTGTTCCGGAGGAAGGGAAGGCTGCCCCGGAGGAAGAGCAGGACGTCCAGGAGGAAGAGCAGGCTGGCCAGGGAATAGGGCTGTTCCAGGTGGACAGGGAGCCCCACGGCAAGTGGTGAGGGGGGACACCTCTCTCCCCTGGCCGGCAGCAACCCAGCGTCCAGAAGGCAGCCCTGCTCACCCTGTAGCCTGAGGCTGCCCATGACCACAGAAACCAGCGTCAGCCTTGGATGGCCCGAGGCCAGAGACCGGGCACCTCCTCAGGAAGCCACTCCAACAGCAATAAACTCCCTAGAGCTGAGCGGAGGCTCCCCCGTGTGTCTGTGAGACCCTGAAAAGCAGGTGGAGCAGGAGGCCACCAGCTCCAAACGGAGCTTGGTTCCTGGATGCCCTCCTGTGTCTCCCACGGGGTTTGCTGGTGCTGAATTTCTCCCAACCCTGAGGAGGTTCCAGGCCTGGTTAGTGTCAGCCTCAAGGTCATGTACCTGTGATAAGCACTGGGGCAGGACTGGGAGGGGCCACACCCCTTGCGAGGAGGATGAGGTACCAGGTCTAACTCCAAAGGGCAGATGCTCTAGGGAGGGGCGAGAAGAACCGTTTCCCACCTTGTGACCCCACTGGGTCCGTCTCTTCCCCTTTGTCAGTCATGTCATGGGGGGCGGGCAGTTAGTAAGAGCTCCCCAGGGGCCCAGCACCCTTCAGGCTGGAGTTTCATCTGGAATTTGAATCCCCACTCCCACCCAACCTTCACCCTCCAGCCAGGGCTTTCTGGGGCCTCCCTTGAGACCTCACTCCCTTCATCTATAGGGCTCTCCCTGTCCTGGGCCACCGTGCTGGCCCCTTACTCATTTCAGGACTGGCTTCCTGAGCTGCCAGCTGTGGTCACTGTGTCCTGGTCACCCATAGGCCTTCAGGGCTTGTGTCCACCGGCCTTGCTGCCCTCAGTGTCTGTCTAGTCCCAGGGAGCCTTTCCTTCTAGCCCCATGATTCTTGGTGTAAGGAGAGAGAGAATAGGTAGAATATTCAGAAACTTAGCGATAATTCCCATACAACTAGACAAGGCCTGTGCTCCCATCTTTTTATTTGTTTTTTATTTTCAACTCCTTAAGAGAGATAACAGCAAGATGACAAAGCCAGTTTAAATGAGAATACAAGAAACTGACACATACGTAGTCAAGTGGGGGGGAAAAAGAAGGAATCCTGAAATATTGCTAAATTGTATACAAAATTGGTCAATGCCATATAGGGTAGTTTTTTCAAAGCCCTATAACCCTGAGGGTGACATTACTTACTGGGCAGAAATCCTCTAGTACATCATGGAAAGGGCTGTAACCATGTTTCCGCTTTATACCCACTGCAGGGGGACACTAGCCAAGAGGATGGAAATTCAGGTTTGTGGCCCCTCCTCAGACCTGACTTAGACCAGACCCACGACCATGCCCAGACCAGTAACTGATGACAGACTTGATTAGTGAAGGATTGATTTGGTCACAGCTTCAGGCTGAGCCGAGCAGAGCTCTCCTTAGCAGCCCATCCCTCCCAAGACCCACCCTCCTTGCCCGATGGCTTTAGGTGTCCCAGGCATCCCTCATCTCACTTCCTGACCAGTTCCGGACCACTGTTCCAGCCGACCAGTGACCCATTTTCCCGAAGGGAATCATCCAATGATGAGATTGAGGGAGGAGAGTTGCACCAACAGCCTAGTGGTTAAATACTTTTAACCACTTAAGGACTTCTAGCAACAGTACATAGGCATCAGGATGGTCCCATTTGAGCTGCTTCCTCTAGAAACCTCTAGCATCTCAGCCTGGGAAAACAAGCCCATATGGCTACATTGATAAGACTCCGCTGTAGGAAATGGAGTCTGTTACAGAGCCCCTCCCCACTTCCCACTTGTCTTTAAACCACAGAAATCGCTGACAGGTGCCCTAAGTGCATCCTGGCTACTGCCCAGTGGCCCAGGCCCCAGCACTGCACTGCCCTGAGCTCAGTCCCTAACAGCCACTCCTGCTGACACCAAGTCCCACCAGTACTGCAGCCCAGTCAGCAAGGCCCTTTCAAGGGGAGCCCCCAAAGCAAAGCTGCCTGGGCCCTGGGCCCTAGGACACTACCAGTCTCTTAATAGTCATATTCTCTCTCTCTCTCTCTCTCTCTCTCACTCTCTCTCTCTCCCCCGCTCTCTCACACACACACTCTTCCCAGAACTGCTAGTCAAAGTAGGCTACTGTGTCAGTCACCTGCTTGGCTCAGATCTTCCAGGCCTCTGTTATTAAGACGCTGCGGCTGCACCCAGCTGGTGTGGCTCAGCGGTTGAGCCTTGACCTATGAACCAGGAGGTCACGGTTCAATTCCCAGTCAGGACACATGTCTGGGTTGTGGGCTCAATCCCCAGTGGAGACGTGCAGGAGGAAGCCAATCAATGATTCTCTCTTATTATTAATGTTTCTCTCCCCTCCCTTCCTCTCTAAAATCAATAAAAATATACTTTTTTAAAAAAGACACTGAAAACAGAAAAGAAAACAAAAGACAGCAGGGCTGGGCTGGCAAACCCCGTCCTGTGTGTCCCATGGCCCCTCTCTCTTGTGAGGCATGGAATGGAGTCCTTTCTCTTGCCTCGTGTCCGCGAGGTGGTGTAGCTCCTGGATGAGGCTGCAGGAGGTGTGGCCTCTCCCTGAATCCTACTCAGCCGGGCGAACTGTTAGCATTCAGTGAACGTCGGCGATTATGAGCTGACCTCCAGTGGATCTACCCACACCTCTGAGAGGCCCAGGGGAAGCAGGTTGGGGTACCTGTGCTCCCAGCAGGCTCCCCATTCCTGCCCAGCCTCAAGGTCCTGCCATTCCTGCCTGAGGATGCCCGACCCTGCAATCTGGCAGCATCCCCTCCATCCCATGGCGTCTCCCGTCAGAAACGTCTGCTCTGGAGGCCTGTGAGGTCCCACGTCCTGTCTCCTGAGGGCACCTGTGTGATGCAGACCCCACCATGGCTGGCTGCAGTGGGGTCTACTTCCCAGGGGTGCTTTTGTTTTCTTTTTAATATTTTTTTGATTTTTTAGAGAGAGGAAGGGAGAGGGATAGAGAGTCAGAAACATCGATAAGAGAGAAACATCAATCAGCCGCCTTCCGCACACCCCCAACTGGGGATGTGCCCGCAACCAAGGCACATGCCCTTGACTGGAACCGAACCCGGGACCCCTCAGATCGCAGGCCGACGCTCTATCCGCTGAGCCAAACGGGCCAGGACTCCCAGGGGTGCTTTTGTATCCCTGTTGTTGCCCTGGACACTCCTTCAATCCCAGACAGCTGGAGCATGAACGCCCGGTGCGAGGAGCTGACTGCTTCAGGTCGGCGTTTCATCCATTCTGCAGAGATCCGGTGCGCGCCTCCGGTGCTCCCCAAAGGAGAGATGGGGAGTTGGGGCCAGGATGAGCTCCAGGTTTCTTTTGAGGCTCAGCCGGCAGGATTTACTGATACATAGACCCAAGGTAGGATATGAGAGAAAGCGGAGTAAAACCTAACTCCAAGATTTTTATATAAAAAATAAAATTAAAAAAAGAGGACAGAACTGGATTTGGCAACATGGAGCGAAGTTGACCTTTTAAAAAATATATATATATTTATTGATTTCAGAGAGGAAGGGAGAGGGGGAGAGAAGGACATAAGAATCAGGACTTGTAAGCATGCATATAAGCATAGCCAATGGACACAGTAGTGGGGGAAGGCTGTGCTGGGGGCGGAAGTGGCCAGGGAGAGGTCATGGGGAAAAAAGACATGTAATACTTTCTATGGTAAATCATTTAAACAAAAAGAAGAAATTCTATGGGGGGAAATAGGGAAGCACAGTCACTGGCTGAGAGAGAGGGTGGAGGCGACCGTGTTGGAGGCTTGAGAACAGAGGAGCCCGGGAGGGAGAGAGTGGACAGGAAAGATGGCAGGACTGCTGGGCAGTCCCGGGGGCCTGCCTGAGGTGTGGGGTCATACATTTAAAGCAACATCAGCGGGGCCGTGTGGCTCTGCGGGCACATTAGGGGCCAGGGGGCAGGGGCAGAGTGGGTGGTGGGTTGGCTATAACCAGGTTGGGGCTTTACCCAGTGACTGTGACCAAAGCAGAGAGGATCACGCGGGGTGAGAGGCTTTGCAAGGGACTGAGTCTGGGCAAGGAGGGAGGTGAGGGAGAGGGACAAGGAGCTGGCACAGAGGGATTGGCAGTCCCGGAGAGACTGGAGAACTCAGGGTCAGCATGATCCTGGGAGTGAGGTGAGAAGATAAAGGGAATCAAAAGCATTGGCTACCTCAGGTGATTTTCATCAACACCCACAGTTCAAAATGTCCAGGGAGGGGCCGCGCCACCCACCCCACTAAGACAGGGGAAGGAAGATTGATCAAATCAGCGTCTGGTGCCTACAGCAGTGTAGACACCAGCTGACTCCCACAGCCTGCGCCAGAGTTCTCAGGGGTCTCTCTCTCTCTCTCTCTCTCTCTCTCTCTCCCTCCCTCCCTACACACACACACACACACACACACACACACACACACGTTACACTCAGGTGGAGTAGCCCACTCAGAGGTCACATACTCTTGTCCAGATGTCGTGCTTGTAACTTCACATGTTCAAGGGACTAAATCCTTCCAGGAGGGGGTGGGACGGGACCATAAAGCTGTACCTTGTGATGTCATCGCCATGTCTCTTCCTCAGTTTACCAGCCGACCTTGGCGTCCCACTGCCTTCCTGCGGTAACTGTCCTGTGTCCTCCTAGGGAATGTGTGTGCTCTCCACCCTGACAGGCTTCTGATAAGCCCCAAGGTCAATCACCTGGGTGCTGATAACCACCTGGCCAGGAACGGCGGCTTCCTGGTGCATGTCCCCGAAGTCACTGTTCACACTCCCCGCACCCCCTTCCCCACCTCAGCCCTCCTATGCTAACATGCAACTCTCCAGACCAGCATCACAAGGGAGATGGCACGGTGGGCCCCGGGGCAGGTGGGGGTGTGAGCAGAAAGGGGGTCTGCTCCTTAGAAGGGGGCTGTGGGT
>NW_005871610.1:255087-265174 GCF_000147115.1 Myotis lucifugus | reverse complement strand
CAGACACTGTGGTGATGTGAGCAGCTCCAGGCCCTCCCTGCAGGGTTTCCCTCCCTTTCCCCCGACAGTGAGCGAGGAAGCCAGAGGCCAGGGCCACCCTGGGGTAATGGTTAACTAGTGTAATGGGGCGACCGGCGGAGACGACCACCAGGGACTCAGATTAAGATTTAGGAGCCTTTATTAAGCTGGCCAGCGACCACAGTTACAGCACCCTGCCGAAGCAGAGGCTGAACTGCAGCGCAGACTACAGGAGGCCCAGAGAAAAATGTGTCTTTCAAATTCTGGGCCTCCCAAAATGGAGGAAACTCTCTTTATTTATACTTTTTCCAGTCCTTTGTCTCCCAAACTTGGAATGAGACTTCCGGGCCTTCTGAGAAAGAAGGCCTGCGTGCTGGGAAGGGGCCATGAGATCATATCTCAAGGCCTGGCAACTGTCTGGGTGTCAGCACTGACAACTCCATCTGGGGCATAGTTTACGGCCTCTCTGGAATGGGAGTAGTCTTATTTTCCTTATCATTTAAGACAGAAGCCATACTATCAGGATTAAAATTTCAAACAGCAGTTTTTATATAAGATGGGTACTTCACTGGGCCTGGCACCCCGTCTATAAGAAGCCACCCTAGCTGGCCAAGACTCCGCAGGATGCAGTGGGGGAAGGTGCTTGGGGAGGTGGCCGGGGCCGCGGCCCTCTTGGGGCTAGGGATCATCCTGGGCCACTCTGCCATCCCCAAGGGAGCCAACCCGCCAGCACCCAGTGCCCCAGCCTCCCAGGACCTGGACCCAGAGATCCTTGAGACCATCATGGGGCAGCTGGACGCCAGCAGGATCCGGGAGAATCTTAGGTGAGAGGCCTTTCTACCGGCCCCTTCTGTTTGCCAGAGGCCCCGCCCTGACCCTGGGCCTGCCACCCTCTGCCCACCCTGCAGAGAGCTCTCCAGGGAGCCACACCTGGCCTCCAGCCCCCGGGACGAGGCGCTGGTGCAGCTGCTGCTGCGGCGCTGGCGGGACCCACAGTCAGGTCTGGACTCGGCGGAGGCGTCCACCTACGAAGTGCTGCTGTCCTTCCCCAGCCAGGAGCAGCCGAACCACGTGGCCATTGGTGAGGTCCCGCCTCACTGGCTGAGGGATGCCTGTGGGTTGGGGAGCTGTGGGGCCCACGGGCAATACCTCGGGCACATACCTCGGGCATGTACCTGGTCCCTTGGTTGCAGGCTCGGTGGTAAGCTCCTAACACCGCCCCCCTTCCACAGTGGGTCCCACTGGGACCATCCTCTTCTCCTGTCGCCAGAGCGAAGAGAACCTGACTGGGGAGCAGGGGGGGCCTGATGTGGTGCCACCCTATGCTGCCTACGCCCCCCCCGGAACCCCACAGGTGGGCCTAGAATACACCCTCCCACTGCCATGGCCCAGCTGCCCGGCTCCCACTCCAGCTTCTCCCACCCTGACTCAGGGGCACTTGAGAAAATGTCCCGACTGGGGCTCAGCGCCCCCAACCCCAGAGTTTACTCAGCTCCACACTCCATTGCTACTTCTATCGCCCAATCCCTTAGTCACTCAACAAACACGAAAGGCTCCTGCTCTAGGCCGGGCCAGATACACGGTCCCTGGACACCAGGAAACCAGGTGTGACTGACCTTGGGGAGCTTGCAATCCAAACCCTTTATCCTGCCACCCAGCTGCCCCTCTCCTTTCCCCTTCCACCTTCCCTGGGCCTGGCCCTCAGGGTCACCTCCTCTTGGGACTAGGGCCTCCTCGTCTACGCCAACCGGGGCTCAGAAGACGACTTTAAGGAGCTACAGGCTCAGGGCATCCAACTCAAAGGCACCATCGCCCTGACCCGCTACGGGGGTGTAGGACGCGGGGCCAAGGTGAGCAGCAGTCCCCAGGGCAGGGCGCTGGGTGGGGAGTGGGGCCCAGCAGTTCATTGTGCGGCGCCAGCACGGCCAAGGGTGACCCTGAGAGGGGGCGGTGAAAGGATTAGAGAAGACAGACAAGGGAATAAAGCTGGGCGCTAGGTGGGACGCTGCCCTCTCTGATGGAGAGACAGCGTCACGGACTACAAGCCGTGTCTTCATTTTATAGCCAGATTCCACGAGGCACAGTAAGGCCGTGGTCAAAATGTTTACAACGTTCTTGTGGGTTTCAATCCTACTCAACGACATGCACCTGAACTCTATCAAACCCACATCACTCAGGCACCTGGGGCCACGTGTTCAGACCATAGGTTCAAGCTTACAACTGCAGCTGTTGGCTATAATTGTGCTGGGAGGGCTCTGCCCTCCAAGCTGGGACTTGCACGTGGCAATGAGAGGACTGTGCCCTCTCATTAGTCCGAGGCTTGAACCTGTCCAAACACTGTAGCCGCTCTCCACAGTTCATCAATGTTGTATCAGAATTTCCTTCCTTTTTGAGGCTGACTTGGGTTGGCATCATCCTGCCAGTGGGAGACAGATCTGGCCTGGCTTCACAGCCAGAACATAGGTGTGCATCCTCCTCACCCTCCCTGAACGTAGCCTCCCCCGCCTCCTCCCCCTCCTGCAGGCTGTGAACGCTGCCAAGCACGAGGTGGCTGGGGTGCTGGTGTACACGGACCCCGCAGACATCAATGACGGACGGAGCTTGCCCAACGAGACCTTCCCGCACTCCTGGCACCTGCCTCCCTCTGGGGTGGAACGAGGCTCCTACTATGAGTATTTTGGGGACCCCCTCACTCCCTACCTTCCAGCCAACCCCTCTTCCTTTCGCCTGGACCCAGCCACTGCCTCCGGATTTCCCCCAATTCCCATTCAGCCCATTGGCTTCGAGGATGCCAAAGTCCTTCTCTGGTGAGCTTGTGCCCTGGGGTCTCCTGCCCCTCCTCCAAGGGCCTCCACATTTCTGCCCCCACACCCATATTCGCTCTGAGGCTCTCCCTCTTCTCCCCAGTAACCTCCAAGGACCCTCAGCCCAGGCTGACTGGCAGGGAGCACTGGGCTGTGACTACAAGTTGGGCCCGGGCTTCGAGCCTGGTGGTATGTACGCAGGCAGGTGAGCTGGGCCCCTCCTCCCTCAACCCCCTCTCCCCTCCCTAGTTATGCTTCCCTGACCCCGAGTTTCCCCTCTGCCCACAGCAAGGCCTGGCCTTTCCCTTACTTCTCTCCCAAGCCCTCCCTTGACTCCAAAATGTCTGTCTTGTCTTTGGGGAACCAGTGAGACAGCCGTGTGGCCCCCAAGTCCCTGTGGGGTACCCCTGCTCTATCTCAGACCTCCACGCTCCAGTCGCCCCCTCTCTTGAGCACACCAAGCTCATTCCCAAATCAGGGTCTCTGCACTTGCTGTCCCCTCTGCCAGGAACACACTTCCTGGGGCTCCTGCCATTCCTGTCGGCACTAACCTTCCCCGCCACCAGGGAGCCTCGCACATCTCACACCTCCACTGCAGTTGTTTGCTTCCTCGTGGTCTGGCTCAGGAGAGGGAGGCCCCCAAAGACTGGGTCCATGTCCATCACTGCCCAGACCCTGGTGTGCTGCCGGCATCACCAAGTATCTGATAAGCACTGAGCGAGGGAGGGAATGAAAAGGAGAACAGGAATCAGAAGAGCTGGGCTCTAGCCTTACTGCCTCTCCTGGTACTTCTGGGCACTCCCTGACCTGTTCCGCCCCGGGCCTGTTTCTCTTGCACTGGGGCAGAGAGCGGCGGGGGAGGTGGGGGTGGGGGAGCAGGGCCAACATCTGCCGTCCCCTTCACTCCCCAGCCAGGTGAACCTGAGTGTGCACAACCGCCTGGAGCTGCGGAACTCCTCCAACGTCCTGGGGATCATCCGCGGGGCTGTGGAGCCTGGTGAGCCCCCAGGAGCAGCCCTGCTCTGGGGCCCCTGACTGCGCCCTCCCCCTGCCTGGCTGATTCTCCTCCTCCCCCCAGACCGCTATGTGCTCTATGGAAACCACCGGGACAGCTGGGTGCACGGGGCCGTGGACCCCAGCAGTGGCACTGCTGTCCTCCTGGAGCTCTCCCGCGTCCTGGGGACCCTGCTAAAGAAGGGTGAGCTAAAGAAGGGTGAGCCCCCCTGACCCAGGAACTGTCCCCCGGGAGGGCACCTCCAAACCCACTCCTTCCTGGCTCTGGACATCGCCCCACCTCCTGTCTCATTCTCCAGCGCCCCCTTGTGCCTGAGGGCCCTGGAGGCAGACAGGCATGGACACCAGCCCTGGCCTCGAGTAGCCCAGTTTGGTACAGGGAATGGACCGGACCACTGATTAATTCGTACAGTAGCTTCTGAGAGCCTGTTGTGCCCCTGGATGGAGGGAGGCCTAGATGCCGCTGTGAGCAAGGCAGTGTCCAGGCTCTTCCTCCGCGAGCTTCAGCCCAGTTGAGGCAGGAATGACAGTCCTTAACTCAGCACATGTGTCTCGGTGCCACTACATGTCAGGCCCCTAAGCACCGGAGGTCACACCGTGCACCCCAGAGCGCCTGCGTGTAAGGACAAGTGTGATGGCTACAAAGAAACTATCTGAGGGCTTCCCCAGGGGAAGCCTGCGGGCCAGTGTTTCTAGGATGGTGGGGGGAGAAGGGAGTGGGAGCTGGAGGGTCAGGAGGCCTTCTCAAGCGCGCCTCTAACGAAGAGGGAGGCAGGGCGCCTGGGGAGGGGACCACCTGACTGAGGGATACTGGTGCTGAGGGCAATGTTGGGGTGCTGGTGGGGTGTCACAGCAGAGGAGGGAGCCTCAGGGAAGACTTGGCTGGAGAGGTAGCAGGACCTACCCCCAGCCCTCCGCCCTCTCCACGTCCCCAACCTTTCTGAGTCACCCCAGGATCTGGGGGGCCCTGCCCTCTAACCCTTTATCCCTGCCCCAGGAACCTGGCGCCCCCGCAGATCGATCGTGTTTGCGAGCTGGGGAGCAGAGGAGTTTGGGCTCATTGGCTCCACAGAATTCACGGAGGTGAGTGAGCCTCCGGGGCAGGCGATCAAGGGGATCGCGGGCCGGGCAGTGCCGGGCTGACGCCGCCCCTCCCCGCAGGAGTTCTTCTGCAAGCTGCAGGAGCGCGCCGTGGCCTACATCAACGTGGACATCTCGGTGTTTGGTATGGGGGAGACTGGGCTGCCTGGGGAGGGGGCAGATAGAGGGGCTGGGGTCGGGGTAGAGCCCTTCTCTGGTCCCCCCACAGCCAACGCCACCCTGAGCGCGCGTGGGACGCCTCCGGTCCAAAGCGTCCTCTTCTCCGCAGCCAAACAGGTGAAGGGGGCGGGGCGGACGGCCGGGGGCGGGGCTACGGGGTGGGCGGGGCTGGAGCTGGCCCTGATTGTGGGCGGGGCTGGGGGTGGGACTGAGACCGGAGGCGGGCCTTGTAGGACCCGCAGGACTGTGCGTTGGCTGGAGACTAGGGTGGGCCGGGCAGAGGACCCGTTAATTGTTGGGTCTGGGAGGGGCCAACCCCGAGACTACATTCCCCTCCGGTCAGATCCCCGCACCAGGCCCGGGCAGCCTCAGCATCTACGACAACTGGATCCGGCATTTCAACCGAAGCAGTCCAGTGTATGGCCTGGTCCCCAGGTGAGCCCGGGGCCGGAACGGGGCCGGGGCCCGGGCGGGCGGGCCGGCCCAGCAGCCTCCAGCCCATCCATCTTCCTTCCCGCAGCGTGGGCTCTCTGGGTGCTGGCAGCGACTACGCGCCCTTCATTCACTTCCTGGGCATCTCCTCCATGGACATCACCTACACCTATGACCGGGTGAGCCGCACCGCTCCGTCTCCCAGCTCTGTACTCTGCTCCACTCGCCAGCCCCGCCTCTCCTGGCTTCTCTAGAGCAGTCTGAATCGGCTCCATCACTCACTCAGTAGCTGTGCTACCTCGCCCAACTTTCTTCTCAGGGAATCTGCTTAGGCTCATCTAACATCAAATTTAAGATGCTATTGACTGTAAGATGCACATGACAGGCACTCTTCAGGAGGGGGGAAACTGCACTGCCAGTTAAGCGTAGAATAACACTGACTGTAAGCATCTTGATTCCAGAATCTTTAATTAAAATAGGAAAAAAAGTTTATCTCAGAATAGATTAAATGCATTGGTGTGAGAGTGAATGAGATAGGGGATTATAGAATACCCAGCCTGTGTCTCCAAAAGTCTCTCCCTTCCTGTTCCTGGGTAGTGAAGGTAGATTTAAATCCTGTCCAACTCCAAAGCTCTGGGCTCTTCTTCATGTGAAATGGGAAACTGGCACCTGACCCAGCCCTGCCACTTATTAGCTGTGTGATATCAGGCAGGTTACTTAACCTCTCTGAGCATGAGTTTCTTCTTCTGTAAAGTGGGAATTCTAGGAACTACCTCATGGATGGGCAATGGTTTCAGGGAATGTCTCTACATTGTAGCTCACTGTAGGCCCACCTCCTCCCACTGTCCATCTCAAGCCTGTCACCTCTGGACTTTGTTTCTCCAGAGCAAGACCTCAGCCCGGACCTACCCCACCTACCACACAGCTTTCGACACCTTTGGTTACGTGGACAAGTTTGTGGACCCCGGTGAGGACGGGGTCAAGAGCATCCTGAGGCTGGAGGAGGACGGGCTGAAGACTGAGCCCTGGCCTCGTCGCCCTCTCTGCAGGCTTCAGCAGCCACCGGGCCGTGGCCAGGACGGCGGGGAACGTGCTTCTTCGGCTCAGTGACAGCCTTTTCCTGCCTCTCAATGTCAGTGACTACAGTGAGACCCTCCGAAGCTTTTTGCAGGATGCCCAGCTGTACTTGGAGCCCCTGCTAGAGAAGCACAGCATCAGCCTGGGTACGAAGGCCCCCCGACAGGAGGCACAGGGAAGCCTGAACTCCCTGGGCTAAGATGCTGGCTGTCCCCACAGGGCCTCTGGTGACTGCAGTGGAGAAGTTCGAGGGGGCAGCTGTGGCCTTGGGCCAACGCATATCAGCGCTGCAGAAGGGCACCTTCGAGTGAGCAAGGGCAGCAAGCAGGTGCCTGGGAGGGCGGCATCCAGGGCAAGATGCAGGCTGGCAGCTGGGCTGCTGGCTCCAGAGTGACCAGCAATTCCTGCCACCTCCAGCCCCCTGCAGGTACGGATGCTCAATGACCAGTTGATGCTCCTGGAACGGGCCTTCCTGAACCCTCGAGCCTTCCCAGAGGAACGCTACTATAGGTGAGCCTGTCCCAAAGCTCCTGGGAGGTGCAGTGGGGTGAGGCTGGGTAATGGGCACCGAGGGAGGAGAATGCCAGCATTTCACTGACCTTTAAGGGAATCAGGCTCAAAGGAAGGGATGCAAATCAGTCACGGTCACGCTGGGACTAGAATTTACCTCTGCTACCAGTAAGAGCCGCAGCTTTTAGAGGCAGTGGGAGGTGCTTTTGTGCCTGGCTCTGTCCAGGAGCTGAGCCCATTCCAGGCTGAAGCAAATAACCCTGATGCTCCCTATTTCTCCTGGTAGCCACGTGCTCTGGGCTCCTCCTAAGAGCTTCATGGATACATTCCCAGGCCTGGCCAATGCCTGTATCAGGGCCATCGACACAGACCCAGGATCTGCGGCCTGGGCTGAGGTGCACAGGCAGCTCAGCATTGTGGTGGCGGCCCTGGAGGGTGCAGCAGCCACCATGAGGCCCGTGGCTGACCTCTGACCCTAGCCCTCCTTCCTCTGCTCACCACTACCCCCCCTTTATCTGAATCCTCTCCCCACTCGTTTTCTTTGGGTGTCTCAGTCTTCCCTGATGCCAAGGGAGGTCACACTATGGGATCCTTTCCAGCTTCTGGGGCAACAGCTCAGGGCCCTGCCAGTTGTGGTCACCTGAGGGGAGTGACAAGCCCTGAATGAATCTCCCTCACCCTGGCTCTTGGTTGAGAGGGTAGAGAAAAGGAGGCAGGGATGGTGGGAATGGCAAAACCCTCAGTTGCTCTTAGTGGTAGGTGGGTGAGGATAGTATGCATGCCAACCTTAGATGCCAGCTCCGAGTCCACCAGGGCTACTCCTCAGGGACCAGCAGGGAGACTGAGGCACAGGGCAAATAGGGCCTTGCCCACTCTGGGTTCCTCCACCCTCATACCTCACATTTCTCAACTCCTTCCTGCCCTTCCCCAAATAAATCAAGCCTAGCTACTGTCCTTACAAAACAAGTTCCTTTTATTGTGTGGAATCATGACAAAAGGGGCCTGAGTGCTCAGACCCGGTCCTGGGCTCTGGGAGACTGCACAGTATCTCCTTACTCAAGGGGCTTGGACCTGTCCCCACCCACCTCTTCCTCCTCCGCCATGACTACTTCCTCCAGGGAGCGCCCTCCAAGCTTGCTTCCCACCAACACTTTGCAGGACCCCGCGGGCGGCAGCCCCTCCTCAGCGTAGTAGCCCCTCTGGAACACAACTCTGTCCTGTCCAACCAAGGGCAGTCCATGGGCCTGGCACAGGTCCCGTGCCTCCTCGGGCCCATCCAGGGCCAGCAGGTGGACCATGTATCCCAGGGGTAAGGTCTGGCCCTTGGGGGTGCTCAGGGCACGATTGAGGCAGGCCAGGGCTCTGCGGCGGGCATGGCCCACGTGGCACTGCACGGCGCAGCTCTGCAGGTATGGCAGGGTGCAGAGCAGGCGGAACAGGCGGGCAGCATTGCCTTCCCGGAAGGCTGCGTCCACAGCCAGGGCCGTGCGTAGGGCTGGGCAGGAGCGCTGGGCAGCTGGCAGCTGCAGAACACTGTGAAGGGCTTCCACTGAGCCTGTGAGGGCAGAAATCTGGGATGAGGACCACACGAGTCTGCCAGGACCAGGCCCAACTTTCATCCCATCCGCTTCTGCCGCCCCCACCCACCTGAGCCCCCAGGGGCTCCAGTCCTCCACCAAGCCCACCTCCCCACTCAGGCCTGCTACCCACCCACCTGGCCACGCCCCTCCCCTAGGCCAAGCCCACCTTCACCTTTCCCATCAGCCCTTCCTGAGCCCTATCTGACTGAGGTTGCCCCTTCAAACAGTTTGAATCCTTATAATAAAGCGAAGCAGTGTTCATGGATGAGGGGGAAAGGCCCAGATAATTTAACAACTCGCCTGAGACTTGAACTGTCCTACAGTTCGTATGTAGTAGGACCAGAGCAATCAAATCCCAGGTTTCTGACTTGAAACCCAGTTCTTTCTCCACTGCCCCACCTGCCCCACAGGTCAGGGCCCCGGCTCGGCACCATCTTCCCTATCCCTTTGGCAAGGCCATTTCTTCGAGGAGATACTGCCCCTGCTTCCCTTCCAAGAATCAGACACCTGGGACCTTTGGCCGCTTTTGTAAGCTGAGGCCTCTGACCCATTAGTGGGTGGTGAAGTCAACAGCATTTTATTACATTTAAATAGAATATTACTTATCAGAATGCACCCTCCATCCACAGAAAGGATCTAAAAGTCTTGGTTGGTGGATCTAGTGCTCTGACTTGACACACATTTAAGCGGCAGGGAGGGGGAGGGAGCTAAGGGTGAGATTTTAAAGCTTCTCTTTCCTTCCCGGCATCCACTGTCCACATACAGGGAACCCACCTCCGCGTCCTGTCCCGCCGCGGGGGCCCCGACTCACCCAGGTTATAGAGCAGGAAGAGGCCCTGGAAGGCGGCCTGGCGGGGGTGCGGCCCTGCGCCCCGCGCGTAGCAGCGCCGCAGCGAACCGAAGCCCTCCTGCACCTGGCCCTGCAGCAGCGCCCGGTCCACTAGCCCGTACGCGGCATTGGGCCGGAGCTGCGCCACCACGGCCAGCAGCACGGCCAGCGCCGCCTCCAGCACCACCGCTGCCTCGGCGTCGCCCGCGCTCTGCAGGGCCAGGTCCAGACGCACGGCGCGCAGCCGGTCCGCCACGAAGCTGGCCACCTCCGCGCGGGATGCGTCGGTGCGTCCGGCCACCTCGCTGGCCAAGTAGCGCACGGTGGCCAGCAGCACGGCCGGCGGCCGGAGCTGGCTCGGCGGGGGCAGGGCCTTGCCGGCGGCCGGCCGGCTGTACTCCTTCACGGCGCGCTGCGGGTCAGCGCGGGGCCAGCTCCCGCAGCAGCCCGGCGCCACCTCGAAGCGATGCAGGCGGCCCTCCTTTTCGCGTCGGGCGCGCTCGGAGGCTGGGCACATGTCCGGGCAGGTGCCCACAGGCAGCTCGCAGCCGGACATGGTGGGC
>NW_005871610.1:215867-254987 GCF_000147115.1 Myotis lucifugus | reverse complement strand
GGGCGCTCAGCATCCCGAGGACAGTGGCGGCCCCTCGCCCCATCCTGCAGGAAGTGGGGGGCACGCCGAGACCGACGGAGGATCGGAGAAGACTGGGCGGGGTGTAAACGTCCCCGCCGGCGTCTGCAACCGCCCTCCTCTCACCAAGTCAGTTGCTTCCCACAAAGCTTGGAGCGGGCCTCCCGAGATGCACTGCGCTGTAGTTCAGCGCCGCACGCTCAGGACCGCAAATGCCCCCATAATGCGCCGCGCACAGCCCGAGCCACTCCCATGATGCACCGGCTTGTAGTTCCCTCCCACAACCAATCGCTTTGCAGCGGGCGAGCAGGAGCAGAGCCACGCCTCCCCAGGATCCTGCGCACGTCAGGGTCCTCGTTTGGCTGTGGAGACCTGCTTCTGCAAAATGGATAACCCCGCCTCTGGTTCCTCTCTATCAACCGATCCCGTCGACCAATAACCTGGCCCCGTCAGCCTTACTGTCATGCTCCCCCGTTTCCCTGGAGACTATTCTCCCCTTTTTGTAGATCCAGGGTCAGCAAATTTTCTGCAAAGGGCCAGAGAGTAAATGTTTTGGGACTTCCGGTGGCAACTACATACCTCTGCTACCAGGCAACCCTTCTGGGGTAGTGAGAAAGCAGCCATGGACAATACTAAATGGATGAACCTGGTTGTAGTCCAATAAAATTGTATTTTTAGATACTTAAGCTTCATTTTCACCTGTCACAGAACATTATTCTTTTGATTTTTTTCAACTATTTAAAAAATGTAAAAACCATTCTAGCTCACAGGCTTTACAAATAAAAAGGTGGTGGGCCAGATTTGGCTGCAAGCCGCAGTTTGCAGACCCCAGTTCTAGAAGGATAAACAAAGTTTAGAGCTACTGCCCACACATCAACATAGGCAGGATCAAAAGTGTGAGTCCCTGATTCCATGCTGGCGGGTGTGGTCAGGGAACTGAGAAGTCATTATTTTTCTCATTCTTGGTCCAGTTACATACAGAAATGGTCTCTCGAGTTACAAGACCAGGAGATAGGGCAGGCTCCAGGGAGAGGAGAAGGGGGTGGCTGGCAGTGCTGGAGTCCTGGGGAAGGGTCCGCTCCCGCTCAGGGTGGGACTTTGGACAGGTGCCGGTGCAGGATTTCCTCTGCCCGCTTTAGGTACTCGGCTGCCTTCTTCTTCACTCCTTCCCGCCGGGCAGGCGATGGGTCACCTGTGGAGAGAGATGGCTCAACTGAGCTACTGGGTTCAGAACCCCTGTCTAGACCCTTATAGTTCACAAAGCATGTGTCTTTCCCCTTCCCTGGGGATCAGATCTATCTTCCCATTTTATAAACAAGAAAACTGAAGCCACAAGAGGGAGAGAAACTGCCCAAGGCTTTACAGCTGGTCGGTAAGGAGCAATTCTCATCCTTGACTTGCTTGTTCTTCACTTTCCCTTCCCTTCACTGCACCATCTGGGACCCCAGGTCTGACCCTCCTCTCTCCAGTCCTACTCACCGGGAACTCCCTGAAGCAGGATGTGCACGCCGTCCCGGTAGCCCTGCAGAGCTGCAGCGTAGGCGCCTGCCTTCTCATCCCGCAGGGCCTGGGTGATGAGCTCGGTGGCTTGGCTCACATAGGCAGGGGTGGGCCCTCCTTCCTTGTCCTCTTCCTCCTCCTGTCCTCCAGGCTCCCAGGCTTCCTGGTCCAGCCTCTCAGACTCTGCCTCCATTGCTGTCAGCTCACCTATGTGGGTAGGACTGGGGCCTGCTCCTTCTGCAATCAGATATGGAGGACTCAGGCTACACTGGCCGTCCCTTTCCCAGGGCCTGCTGCCCATCCCCAGACCTCTCTTCCCGTTAGGGGACCAACCTGGCCCAGGTGGGGAGAAGCAGTGCCTGAGCAATTCCGAAGCCACTGTGCATAGAAAGGTAGCCATGATCTATTTGACTGGTGGAGTTCATATGCTTTTGTAAAAACAGCCTACCTTCCTAATTCTTTCTTTAAAGTACACATTAACTTTTTTTTGCAAGCTCTGGGCCACTAGTCTTATGTTCCTCCTGGCTATAGTTGATCTATCAATCCAAGAATTCCCTCAATAAAGTTTAATTGAAGGATGCTAGGCCAACTACGCCAGGCCAAGGGTAGAAATACTACAAGCCTTGGAAACTTAGGGCTTTATTTAAAAAAAACATTTTTATTGATTTCAGAGAGGAAGGGAGAGGGAGAGAGAGACAGAAACATCAATGATGAGAGAAAAATCATTATCAGATGCCTCCTTCATGCTCCCTACTGGGGATCAAGCCCACAATCTGGGCATGTGCCCTGACCAGGAATCGAACCTTGACCTCCTGGTTCATAGGTTGATGCTTAACTGCTGAGCCATGCTGGTCGGGCTTAGGGCTCTTGTTGAGGCCCCACATGCGAAGACACTGGGTAGTAGGTATCCTCACATTACAGAGAGAACGCTCATATATCCCCCAGGACTGGCAGAGAGGTGGGTGAACATCCCCTTTGTAGCCGATACAAAAAGAGACTAGAGATCTGGTGAATCTGTGATGAAAAGACCTTTGAAGGCAAGGTGCAGGAGCAAGAAGCACCATGGCACACCGCTGGCCCAGAGAGGGAAGTGTGGGTATCTCTCCAACCCCATCCAAGTGACCCCATGAGCAGCCCAGGGCTTCCTGCAGGAAGGGAAGATGCCATCTCACTTCCCAGCTGTGCCTGCAGCCCTCCCTGAGTCCCTAATGGAGAGAAGGCAGAAGAGTTCTTGGGGTGCCTTAACACTTGAGTTCGGGAGTTTGGTGTGAGATGAAGAGAGACAGTGCCACTCTCGTCTGGAGCTTCCGATGCTCAGAGGCCCACAAGAGTAGGGCGAGAAGATGAGGCAGCATCTGAGCAAAGTTTAGTTGCTGGCTTTGGGGGTCAGGGTTTGTGAGTTCTCCCACAGGCTGAGGGGATGTCTCACGGGAGCCACCTTGGAGGACTCTTTTTTTTTTAAAAAAAACATATTTTTATTGATTTTTACAGAGAGGAAGGGAGAGAGAGAGTTAGAAACATCGATGAGAGAGAAATATTGATCAGCTGCCTCTTGCACATCTCCTACTGGGGATGTGCCTGCAACCCAGGTACATGCCCTTGACCGGAATCGAACCTGGGACCTTTCAGTCCGCAGGCCGACACTCTATCCACTGAGCCAAACCGGTTTTGGCTTGGAGGACTCTTAATAGGGCTCCTGTCTAGGCATCTGGCCACCGGGCAGCCCAGGCTGGGGCAAGGCAGAGTATTTGGACACCTGCCCCTCAGAGCCGGCACATCAGTCCCAGTGACACCACTCCTGCCTTGTCCCCCCAATTCCTTCTTCCTCCCCAACCCTGGAGGGGCCGGAGCAGGAAGGGGAGGGAGCAAATTAGAGGAGCAAAAGGACCCTCATACCCATGGCCACCAAGGGCCTGGTCACCAGGACCAGGGACCAGGCCACCAGTCAGGACTGAGCAGGGTCGAGGGGGTGAGGGTGAAAACCGGATGAGAGACCAAGGTCCCGGTTTGGACCAGACCTGAGGGTGAGAGAGCTCAAATGTCTGAAACTGATCCAAAAACTAAGGATCTGCCAGGAGGTCACAAAGGAAGAATAAGAGAAGCCAATAAAATGGGCTTAAAGGCTGTTGAGGAATCCAAATGAAACGGATTCATGATGATCCCTAGGTGAGACCAGCCCCTTCAACACAGCAGCTGCAGGAGCAGCATAAACGCAGAGAATTCACCATGGAGAGATCTGGGGTCGCAGAGTCCAGGACTGTTGGGTCCCCCGATCTCAGTGCCAGGAGCTCAGGACCTGGACCTCCATGGGGCCCCTTCCATCTTGGTGCCCCCACAGGCCAACAGCTTCTCCAGGGCCCTCCCCTGCTGCTCCCTGAGCCCAGGCCTCACCCGCCTTGACCAATAGGCCTCTCCTGACTTCAGGGTCTCCAGCCAGACCCTGAGCCAGCCCAAAGCAGGGTGGCCCCTGCTCCCTCCAGAGCTTCTGCAGGGAGAAGATCCCCCCTGGGAAGTGGCTTATTTCATTCCTCCATGGTTGCTCACTGCACAAGGGCATCCAGCTTGCCACGTCCTGGCACAGGGCGATGGGGCCTGCTTCTAATTCTCCTGGAGGCTGCCATTTGCCCACAGAGGGCACCTTTCTCAGACTTACACGGGCACCACAGCCTACCTGGTGGCACTGCCTGCCTCCCTTCCTCTGAGCACCTTCTGCCCAGCCCTCCCTCTGATTGTCCCAGCTGTTACCTTCCTTGGAGAAGGGGTCGAAGAGGGCAAGCTCGGCCTCAGTGAGGGGGCCTCGGGCAGGGGAACTAGACGCCTCCTCGGTGCTCCCACAGTTAAAGAGAAGATCCAGGGCCTCCTGGGCTGGGCTGGATGGCAGGGGGTCCGCTGAGGAATAGATCATGGGGGACATTTATGTCTGCCCTTATGCCTTCACAGCTTTCAGAATGGAGCTATTTCACTGAATCCTAGCAGCAACCCTGATTGTAAACAAGCCCATTCTTAGTGTTTGTGCCCATTTTACAGATTAAGAAACTACAGCCTAGGTGCCCTGTGCAGAGCTCCCGGCGGGTTAGTGGTAAAAGAGATGGAACACACCCCAGGCTTTTCACTAAGATCCCTGAGGAGGGAGTGGGCCCCCGCCCCACTCTGGACCCACCAGCCTTGGCTCCCTCCCCCACCCCTAACTACCTGGCACCTCCAACTCCTCAAGGCCCCTCTTCTCTGTGGGGAGTGGCTGGGGTAACCAGGACTCATCAGGTGGTGGTTGGAGCTCCTCAGGAGGCGGTGTGGGGATCAGAGGGGGTGGCAGGATGTGCA
Organism: Myotis lucifugus; assembly: GCF_000147115.1. Taxonomy (NCBI): domain Eukaryota; kingdom Metazoa; phylum Chordata; class Mammalia; order Chiroptera; family Vespertilionidae; genus Myotis; species Myotis lucifugus. Next base: position 250,148 of record NW_005871610.1, on the reverse strand, counting down.
GGTCCCTGGACACCTGGGAGGGCCGTGTCACCTCCCCACCCTGCAGGAGAGAGACCAGCCGGGAGGAGTCACAGGGCGCAGTCCGGTGAGCAGGAAGGGTTCCAGGTGCTGGGGAGGGGTCAAGCAGGTCCACATACCCGGAAGAACTCCTTGAGTTGGGGGCTGTTGTTGAGCGCGGGGATATGCACAGTGAAGCGAAGCAAGTCCTCAGCCCCTTTTCGCCGCTCCTCAATCACAGAGGCTTCGAACCTGCCTGCAGCCCCCAAGAGAAGGAGCAGGAAGAGAAGCAGTGACTCACAGGGCCTGTGGCCCCCAGGCCACTTCCGGTTCTGCCTGAGGATCTGAACAGCCCATCTGAGCTCCCCATTCTCCCAGCAATCTTCCCCGACTCCTCCAGGGTGGGGGGCACTTGAAAGAAGGGACCGATCCCCCTGTTCATCCATTTACCAGGTGCGTACTGAACACCTACTATGTGCTAGGTTCATAAGGTGAATGAGAGAGAAGCAAGCTCTCTGCTCTCATAGATATCACATCCTAGACAGGGGGAGGCAAGCAACCAACAAGAAGCCAAATAATTTCAGATGGCTTTGATGTAATGAGGAGCAAAGCAAGGTCAGAGAGGGGAAGACACTTGCCCAAGGTCACACAGCAAGTAGCCCCCTTTTAAAAATATATATATTTTATTGATTTTTTACAGAGAGGAAGGGAGAGGGATAGAGAGTTAGAAACATCGATGAGAGAGAAACATCGATCAGCTGCCTCCTGCACACTCCCTACTGGGGATGTGCCCGCAACCAAGGTACATGCCCTTGACCGGAATCGAACCTGGCACCCTTCAGTCCACAGGCTGACACTCTACCCACTGAGCCAAACCAGTTAGGGCAAGTAGCCTCCTTTTATTACAGTTTTGCTGCTCTGTTCTACGTAGCTGTCTAACTCTAGCCTAGATACCATGCTGCCCTGCTGCTCTCCCCACTGCCTGGCACAGCCTGCCAGCAGAACCTTGCTGCAGAAAACATCTCATGTGATTCTAGAGAACCAAGTGCAGATCAGCCCCATCCAACAGAAATATAATATGTAACTTATTATATTTTACAATTTTCTAGTAGCCACATTTAAAAAAAGTAAAAAGAGCCCTAGCCAGTTTGGCTCAGTGGATAGAGCGTCCGCCTGTGGACTGAGGGGTACCAGGTTCTATTCCGGGCGGGGGCACACGCCCAGGTTGTGGGCTCAATCCCCAGTACAGGGTGTGCAGGAGGCAGTCGATTAATAATTCTCTCTCATCATTGATGTTTCTATCTCTCTCCCCCTCTCCCTTCCTCTCTGAAATCAATAAAAAAAAATATTTTTAAAAAATTAAAAAGAAACAGATTAATTGTAATATTTTTCTATTCAACTCAGTATATTCAAATCATCCTCATGTGAACATATAGTCAATACAGAAATTGTTGTGATAGTTTACATTCCCGCCTGTGTATGTGACCCAAACAGCCCATCATATCTCTAGTGCTGCCCGGACACGTGTGGCTCATGGCGACTGTTTTCGGACAGGGCAGGTCTACTGGGAACCCGGGTTTGTGGGTAGGAATTCTGGTTCTGTCACTTACAGGCCCGGCCCCTTCATGTCCCTGAGCCTCAGTTGCCTCATCTTGAAAAGGGTGCTAATGAGGACAGGAATGTTAAAGCGTCTGATACAATCAGGGCGAGGCTCCATCTGTCACAGGCCAGCTCCCAGGGCCCTCCCAGCCCCTGGAATGTCTCCGCAGGGAGTGCCAGCCCTGTCTCTCCAGCCCCCGCCAGCAGAGGCCCCCTGTGCCCAACTCTTCGACCATCTTCGGCCTGAATGCCTAGAGCCACTCACCAAACACCTGGGCCCGCGGGAAGGCAGGGAACTCCTCCAGGCGGCGGAAGAGGTTGCGGTGGGTGTAGGCCAGGTCTCCGTGCAGCTTGCGGAAGTCGCTGTACCGCTTCCAGACGACCACCTAAGAGGAACAGGGACCTGACTGGCCCAGCAACGTGGGAAGAGGCCTTCCCCACCCCCACCCCGCCTGGCCCAGGGTCAAGGGGGCTGGTCTCCGCACAGAGTTGCCAGCTGCTGCTCCTTGGCCGTTTGCAGATCTGGAATGGGGGAATGGGCCCCCTTCCTCCCAGGAGCCTCACCTCTTTGACATCCTCTGGGTCCCTCTTGGAGGTGAACTGAGGAAGAAAGGCAAGAACCAGGTGAGACCAGAGACTGGCATCTGCCATCCCATCACCCTGTGAAATCCTAGGGTGCCCCGGGTACCTCCCAGCTCCCCTTCGAGGGGCAGTCAGTGGCCACTGGCCACTGGTATCCAGGTGACCTGGCTTTCAGGCTTTGCATGTAACCTGGGGCAGTTTTCTATCATGCTCCTCGGTTTCTTCATCTGTCAAATGAGAGGATCCCTAAAGGCCGCTCCAGGCTCCTGCATCCTCAGCCCGACTTTTATGTCAGTTCCTTCAAAGGGCCAAGTCCCTGCAGCTTCTCTAAAAAGTGGGGTTCTGTCCCAGGACACTCCTTCCTAAAGGAGGGAGCCTCTGTGGATGGACACTCCTGGGCAAAGACAAACCATCACTGGGTTGTGACCCCTGGTCGAGCAGACAAGCCTGAGGTAGTAAGAAGACTCCAATTCACTGTTTCCTTCGTAATAATTTGAAAATAACATCCTACAGCTTGGAGTACTTGACAGTTTTCAAAGTAGAAGAAGCTTGTTTTAAAAACCATTGAGGAATATGTACCTAACAAAGGACTCATATCCGGAATACAAAGAACTACAAAAAGATAAGACAAACAACCCAACTTCAAAAATCAGGCAGAATGGGCGGAATACTTGAATGGACACATCCCTCAGAAAAAGACATATGAGTGGCCCATAAGATTATGTTGTGATGTTGTTGTCTTTTGTTAATCCTTACCCAAGGATATTTTTCCCATTGATTTTTAGAGAGAGTGGAAGGGAGGGAGGGTGGAGACAGAGAGAGAGAGAGAGAGAGAGAGAGAGAGAGAGAGAGAAACATTGATGTGAGAGAGACATATCAATTGGTTGCCTTCTGCACGTGGCCTGACTGGGGCCTGGGACCGACCTGCAATCCAGGTACATACAGGGAATCAAACGTGAGACCCGTTGGTGCGTGGGCTGACACTCTACCACTGAGCCACACTGGCCAGGGTGCCAATAAGATAATGAAAATACACTCAACATCATTTCTAATCAGAGAAATGCAAATTAATACTCCAGTGAGATATTCCACACCCACCAAGAATGGCTAAAATTAAAGATGCTGATGATAGCAAGTGCTGGCAAGAATGGGAGTATAAAATGGAACAATCACTTTATTTTTAAAAATTTACATTTATTGATTTTAGAGAGAGAAAGGGGGGAGAAACATCAATTTGTTGTTCCACTTATTTATGTATTCAATGGCTGCTCCTTTCTAAAAAAACTAATGTGTTTTTTTAAATTGATTTCAGAAGAAGGGAGAGGGAGAGAGACATCCATGATGAGAGAGAATCATGGATGGGCTGCCTCCTGCACGCCCCCTACTGGGGATCAAGCCCACCACCTGGGCATGTGCCCTGACTAGGAATCGAACCCTGACCTCCTGGTTCATGGATCGAGGCTCAATCACTGAGCCACACCAGCCGGGTGAACTCTATGAATTTTTAAAGTCATAGACAAGTTTTTTTTTAATAATATTTTTAAAATAAACTCTTTAGAGGGCTTTTATGTAAATATCCAACAAACCAAAAAACAAAACTTACTTTGAGAGATTGGAGAACTAACTAATATTTGGGTGGAGCCAGAGCGTTCATATTAATTTAAAGAAATTCACAGCCTGATGCCCAGACACCACACTTGGGGCGTGGGCACCCCAACGCTCAGGTCCAGGAACTGCAGTCCACGCCCCTTTAAGAGAACAGCGCCTTCCCCTGGCTCCGCCCCCTGACGGCGGCAGAGGCCCCAGAAGACTCGCACCTACACCTCCGCTTAAAGGGGACGCCTATTTCTGTCCTCCAAAAGGAGCCTGCAGCCGCGACCTGCCTTAAGGTCCAGCACGGCCCCTCTCCCGTTGAGAGGGTCAGGTGCCCCTGGCCCCGCCTCACCTGCGCGGTCACTTTATACTCCGTGTAGCCCTTGGGGTGCGTCCGGGGGTCGGAGACGGTGTAGTGCCGCAGGAAGTCGTCCTTCGCTCGGCGGGACATGGCAGCCCAGCCGGGGCGAGCCGCCGCCGCCCCCGCCCCTCCGGGTCAGCCGCTGCCAGACGCAGCCTCTCGCGGGCCTGCGCCCAGCATCCTCCCGCCCAGGGAGCTGGTCGCAAGTGACGGCGCCGTTCGCGGCCGGGCGCGCGGCCAAGGGAGCGTCTAAAAAGGTCTGGTCGTTGGCAAAGCGTAAACTGGGTGATCTGAGGCTAAGGATGGGGAGGTGTCCACCCATCCGAGAGTGACCCTCATCGCACATCCCCACACGGCTTCTCCGCTGCTTCCCAATCCCCTTGCATCCATTCGCCCAGTTTTTATCGTGTCCTATATGTGCCGGACATAGCTCAATTATTTTCCTGTCTCCCTCCCTGGGATTCCCTAGTTCATGTTTTCTGGAAGGATGGGGGGCGCAAAAAGAACTCCGGAGAAGCACGTTGGTGTCAAGGGCGCTGAAGTTACGCTTCTTACGAGTTGTACGACTTTCCCATAACGACTTGAGCCTCAGTTTCTCATCCCTAGAATGGGGATATTGATAATAGACACTGTGGGTGTTTCTTTCCTCCCTTCCTGTTAGTATCATTTTGGAGGTAGCTCTGTAGTATGTGTAGCCCTTCAGCCTCCTGCTCCAGAATCTAAAGGTGTCACCTCCTTTTCTTGCCCCAGGTCCCAGGTGGGGGTGAGGGACTCTCTCCTGAGACCTTGAATCTCGAGTGAAGGACAGAGGGCGCAGTGCCTGGCAAGGAGACCAAGGTGTCCCTGGAGTACAGTGTTGGCTGTGGACTGGCTGCCCAGCCTCTGAAGCCGTCTGTTTTCCAAGCCTGGACACCCAGTCTCCATCAGGAAGCCGTGAGTCCCCAGTATCCTCCCAAGAAATGTCCTTCCGACGAAAGGCAGGTGTGCTCTGCTCCGGGGCAGGCCGTCACGGACCCTGACTATGGGTGAAGCGCTTAAACGTGCATCTCTTGTTACGAGAACTCAGATGTGTGGACGCTGTTTCTAGAAAGAAACACACAGCAAAATCCCAAATCAGACTCTTGGAAACTCAGAAATGAGGTAGTTCATCTAGGAGGGGTTGGGGAGTTGGCTGGGATGGGGTTCCTCTAAAGACCCCTTTAGACATGGCTGCTGCTCTCCAGATCTTTCTGGGCAGGGCTGTGTCTCCAAGTCTCCTTCTCACCCATCATTACCTCCCCTCCTGACCCAGTAGCTCCCAATGCTCCCCTTTCTGCTTGCTTTCTTCCTGCCCCTTTCAAAGCCTTTCCTATCTAGATCAGCGTAGTCTCTGGCCTTCTCCAGATCACCAAACTCCACCGGCTCTGTTATTGGGAGAAGCAAACAGAAGAGCCTTCGAAGGAGGTAGGGAGAGGGAAGCGCCGCCAGCGTGCAGCTGCGGGGAGCTGCTCCCCACATTCGCCCTGCTTGACCATGTGATGCAGCCTTTCGGCCACAGCTCCAACTCCCCGTCCATAGGCCTTTGTGAGGAGTATAATAGCCTCGTTATTTTCCTGACGTGCGTAATTCACTCTTTAAATCAAGGATGCTGCTGACTCAGGGCCCCCAGGAGGACTTGAACACGGGTGACTCACCCCGACCAGTGGATGGCTGAGTTCACATTGCTTGGGTCTGTTTGCGCTCCTACTGGCTCATATGATAAGTATAGCTAGCTTTATACCGTGCTTAAGACACGAGACGCCCACCCCTCTGGTCCTCATCACAACCCTAGGAGGTCGGCACCATTTTCTTTTCGTAGCTGGGGAAATTGAGGCCCAGGTAGGCTGGGTGATTTGCTCAGCATCTTCCAGTGAGTAGCACAGCTGGGGTTTGGCGCCGGAGCCTGGATACGTTCGCTCAGCGCAAGATTTGGGAGTGTGATGGCCATGGTGTCTGTCTTGCAGAGAGGACAGGGCAGGCGGTTGTCATGTTCCACCCTGAAGGACAGTTGATGTTCTAAGGGTGTCCACCCACCTCCCACCTCCCTTCTTTCACCCTAACAGAGCCCAGATTTTGCACAGGTTTCTACCCCTCCAGGAAGGGCTCCCAGAGCTAATTCAGGAGGAAATCCAGTGTCTCCTCCTCCTTTCCCTTGGCAGAACTGCCCTGCTCTCATTAGACCCTCTCCCTGCAGTTTGCATTTTAAGCAGAGACAAACACTGAGAACAGTTATAGGGCTAAGTGTGCTGGGTCCAAGTCTCAGCTCCCCCCCTTCCTCGCTGGGTGGCTCTGAGCAAGTCCTGTAGCCTCCGGGAGGCGCGTTCCCGCACACTGCCAATGGAATACTGAGAGTCTGTACTCCTCAGGCCATTCTCCAACGTGACAGTAAGTGCGGGTCTTCGGACAGAAGCCTGCAGGGTCAGCAGCCACTGCTGAGACCACAGCACCGGTCCCTGTGGAATATCCGTCTGTCCTGCCATCCTGGGCGCCCTTGTTCCCATCTTCCTCAGACCAGCCCTGCTTCAGAGAGTGCCCTAGGGCAGTGGTTCTCAACCTGTGGGTCGCGACCCCTTTGGCGGTCGAACGACCCTTTCACAGGGGTCGCCTAAGACCATCCTGCATATCAGATATTTACATGATGATTCATAACAGTACCAACATTACAGTTATGAAGTAGCAACGAAAATAATTTTATGGTTGGGTCACATGAGGAACTGTATTTAAAGGGCCAGAAGGTTGAGAACCACTGGCCTAGAGCCTTCAGGAAGGCCCCTTCCATGCTCTGCTCTTGGTTAGCTCCTCCCGCTTGTGTCCTCACCACTCCCTATTTCCCAAGAGCCCTTGCTCTTTATTCCTGTCATGTGATTTCCTCTGCTTGAACCTGTGCTGCCTTGTACAGCCTGCAGGCTGTCCACTGCATGTGGGTTCCTGGCTGCTGCAGGAAGTTGGGAGCTGAAATTCAGTCCGTGTTCCATTCAAGAAGCTGAGTCCTGATGTAGGGGTGTATGTGTACCCTTTTTCTAATCCATACCTCTGAGGGTAGCAGTCGCTCTGTTAAACTGTCCTTCGCTTTCCTCTATCCAGAAAACTCCTACTCATCCTTTACTCCCAGCTTTAATGTCACCTCCTCTGGGAAGCCTGCCTGGACTCTTCCAAATGGCAATAACTGCAGCCCGGTCCTATGCTTCTATACTCTGCACATCCCTTACACACAGCATCAGTTAACCCTCTGACTGAAGTGATCTGTCCCTTTGTCCCCCGCTGGACTGTGGGCCCTAGGTGGTCTCTAAAGCTGTTGAATTAGCAAATGACTCAGGACAAGGAACAGTTTATTCTCACAGCTGAGCAAGGACGAGGCCCATAGTCTCGATAGCAGCAGAGGTAGCCCCCTCCCAGCCTCAGCCCTTGTCTCTTGGTCTGGCAGCTGCAGGTGGGCCGGGTCATGAGCCAGGGTGACAGCCAGGGCAGCAGCCCACCCGCCATGGGATCTGGGCTGGCCATGGAGCAGCAGTGGGCAGCAGCAGCAGGTTACGGAGGGGGCGTGGAGTGTTAGTTGGGCTGGCTGATTCCCATCCTCCCATGGGTGGTGCTTGGTGAGGGTCGGGGGTACAGGGGGCCCGGACTGCGAGGTGGGGGCATCTGGAGCGGCTCAGTCGGCTGTGAAGATGCGGCTGGAAATGTCATCTAGGAGCCAGTCGATGCCGGGCAGCAGGTTATCCCCTGTGACGGCGCTGCAGCCCTGGATGCACCAGTGGTGGCTTCGGATGGAGTCCAGCTCCAGGGCCTGAAAGGGAGGAAGTGCTGGTGGGGCCCGGGAAGCGCCCAGCCCGCCCGCAGCTCCGCCCCTCTCCTGGCCCAGGGGAAACGGGTGCTGTCTCCAGGTCCTGCCCTGGGAAGTTCCCCTGCTCCCCAGTGAAGATCCCCCACACCGGGCTCTCTGCACATTGTCAGGCCAGCGCTACCCCTTAGGAAGAAAACAGCAACACAGGCGTCTGTTAGGGTCCGGGCCTTGTGCTGTGGGCCCCACAATGTCCTCTCATCCACTCCTCCCAAGGCCACACTAGCCAGCGCCTGTGCTGGCCACTGACCAAGGAAGAAACCACAGCTGAGAGGTTAAGCAACCTGTCTAAGGTCACACAGCCAGTAAGGGGCAGAACCAAGGTTCTAACCCCACTCTTTCTTTCTTTCTTTTTAAAAAAATATATTTTATTGATTTTTTAGAGAGGAAGAGAGAGGGACAGAGAGTTAGAAACATCGATGAGCTGCCTCCCGCACACTCCCTACTGGGGATGTGCCCGCAACCAAGGTACATGCCCTTGACCGGAATCGAACCTGTGACCCTTGAGTCCGAAGGCTGACGCTCTATCCACTGAGCCAAACCGGCCAGGGCCCCACTCTTTCTCATTCTGGTGCTGAAGCTCCAGAGTAAAGGTTAAGACTCTGGGGTCAGATAGGCCTGCGTTTAAACCCTGGCTTGTTGGCTGTGTGACCTTGGGCGAGTTACCTGACCTCGCTAAGCCGGCTTCACCATCTGCAGAATGATAACAGCTCCTACTTCATGAGGTGGTTGTGGGACCTGAATGACTGAACCAGGCAAAGAGCCCAGCACACAGAAAGCACTCACGACTTGGCTACTTTATCCTGTGGAATCACCTATTTGCAGTCTGCCCGCCTCCAGCCTGTGAGGCCACTACTCTTACTGATCACGGAATCTCCAGGGCCCCGAAGAGGTCCTGCCACACAGCGGGGCTCACAATGCTTTTAAAATAAATTAACAGCCCTAGCCAGTCTGGCTCAGTGTGTAGAGCGTCGGCCTGCGGACTCAAGGGTCCCGGGTTCGATTCCGGTCAAGGGCACATGCCCAGGTTTCGAGCTTGGTCCCCAGTAGGAGGCGTGCGGGAGGCAACCGATCAATGATTCCCTCTCATCATTGATATTTCTATCTCTCTCTTCCTCTCTGAAATCAATAAAAAATATATTTTTTTAAAATAAATAAAATAAATTAACAAACACGTGCCTCTTTCCCTCCATGGGCCTGCGCCAGGGCCTGAACTCACCTCGCGAATGGCGTTAGACGATAGTGCTCCAGGCAGGTCCTGCTTGTTAGCAAAGATGAGGAGGGTGGCTCCAGCCAGGCGCTGGGGAGACAAACGGGGGGACGGGGCTCAGAGAGCAGCCCGGCTCCTCATCTAATTGCCCTGAGCATCTGGAGTCGGAGACCAACCTGGAAAACCAGGGCAATGCAGCGTGGTGGTGGGAGTGGGGTAGGCAGTGTGGACACTGCCTTTGAGGCCGGGCGCTCATGGGGTGATGGAGCCCTGGGCTGGGCCAGGGCCCTGGTTCTAGTCCAATAACCACCCAGTGGGCACCTTTCCCTCCATGCCTCAGTTTCCTCTTCCATAAATGGGCAGGGGGTGATGGATAACATGATCCAAGAGACCGTTGTGGTCTCGAATGCTCCACCTGATGAGCTGATGTGTAAAATAAAGGCCAGGGTCTGCTGGGAAGGGCCTTTCCCTCTTGCACGTTCATGGAGCCCTTCCACTGCCCCACGGCCCTGCCAGGCCGCTCTGCCTCCAAGTCCAGTTATTCCTTCCATGTGCTCAGTCCTGGGAGCTGCTCCATGTGCAGGGATCTAGCTCGGGCTGGGCATTTATCTCACTGGACCTGCTCGACACCCTGGGAGGCAGCTACTGTTATGCCAGGTGACCATGTGTCCCTGTGTGCCCAGGACAGCCCCGTTCATGCCTGTTGTCTCCTCATCATTAACTCCCTCTTTCCCTCTCAAAAGTGTCCCTGTTTCATCTAAATGGAGTGCAGTTTACTAGATCAAATCCTGGAACAGAAAAAGGGCATCAGGGGGAAAACTGGTGAAATCCAAATAAAAGCTGTAGTTCTTCAAGAGTAACTTCCCAGGGTTAATCTCTCAGTTTTGACATACAGTGATTATGGAAGATATCAACATGGGGAAGCAGGATAGTCTCTCTTCATTATCTTTGCAATTTTTCTGTAAATCTAAAATTTTACTTTTTAAAGTGTTTTGGCCCAGACAACAAATTATAAGATCACTCCAATTATAATGCCCACCTTCGAGATGAGGAAGTGAAGGTTCAGAGAGGTTAAGGGCCTTGCCTGAGGTCACACAGCAAAGAGGCTAACTCCTGAGCCAGGCTCCGCTGCTTCCCAAAGCTTCACACACTGGCCTGCAGTCATCCTCCCTGAAGCTGGGTTGGAGGTGGGGAAACTGAAGCTCAGTGTGCTGAAGCAGTGACATCACAGGCGTGTGAACTCGGGGCTCGGCCCATAGCATGAACTACCTGTGGCCCATGGGGCACGGGCTCAGGGGATCGGCTGTCCACACGTCCCTGTACGTGCACAAGGCACTGGGGCCTGGATGCAGGTGCAAGCCCCGCTCCCCACCCCTCCTTCCCGCTCAGCCAGGCCCCCTGCCCACCTCCTCCACCAACAGGCTCTGGAGCTCCCGCTGGCAGTCCTGCATGCGCTGGCGGTCGGCGCTGTCCACCACCCAGATGAGGCCGTCCGTGCTCTCAAAGTAGTTCCGCCAGTAGGACCGCAGGGACTTCTGGCCGCCAACATCCCAGATGTTCAGCTTGAATCTAGGCAGGGAGCGGGTGCCTGGAGGGTCAGCCTGGCCCCTTCCCCACCCTCCCCGCCTTGCTCTGGGCTGGCCCGCCTGCAGGGACCCCGCTCACCCTCGGTGCTCCAGGGTCTTGATGTTGAAGCCTAGGGTCGGGGAGATGGTGTCGATGTCTTCTCCATTGAACTTCTTGAGGATAGTTGTTTTGCCGGCGTTGTCCAGGCCGCTGGGGCGCACCCGGTTAAGGAGAAACCCCTTCTCTGCAGGGTGGTGACTCGGTGACAGTGCCCCTCTCTCATGGGACAAGTCATTTCCCACCACGTATCAAAATCCCTTGAGCACATAACCGACCCACAATAAACATTAAAATATCAAGAAACAAGACTCTTATCTTCTGACCAACGGCTCCTCAATGAGCTCCATATTTGCTGAATACCCACTAAGTGCCAGGCCCCCTTCCGGTGCTGGGGGGCCCCTGGAGTCAACGTCCGCCCTAGTGCAGCTTAAGTAAGGTCTTGTGTGGAGACAGCGATAGAGTGTAAACCAATGAGGAAGTTCTGTCAGGTCCTGGCGAGTGTTAGAAAGACACAAGGGATACACGGAAGAGGTGCTGGAGCGCGCCCTCAGAGGACTTCCTGCAGCGCAGGCGCCAGGGAAGGCCTCTGGAGGGTCTCAAGGCTTTTGTAGGAGAGAACCACCCTCCTCTCCTCACACTGACGGGGCCTGCAGCTGGGACGGGGGCCCAGGCCCTGGACTCAGCAGCCTTTCTGCTCACCTGACCTAGCAAGTGACTCAAGCCAGTGACATGGGGGTGACAGAGCACCTCCCCCGAGACCCAGCCTTAGCCCCTGATAATTGGCCACTGATGATCCCCTCACCTCCCCACCCCCCAACTTCATCACCCACATTTCCTTCTCCACTGGATCATTTCCCTCAGCGGACAAACTCTTTGGCACCTCTGCCACCTTAGAAGAAGCAAACATCCTCCTTTTTTAAAAAAAAATTAAATTTCAGGCCCCAGGCGATGAGCAGCAGGCCAGTGTCCGTGATGCTGCTGCAGCCCCCCAGCTCCAGCACCTCCAGGCCCTTGAGCTCCCGCATCCCTTTATGTCCCTCCCTGAACAGCAACTCTCAAAACCTTTGCATTCTCACCTCCAACTTCTCTTCTGCTCTTTCTGGAACCCACGAGGCTTTTGCTCCAACTTCGTCCCTGCAACTGCTCTCGCCAAGGTCAGTCCCTGAAGAATCCATCCCGGCTCCTCCTGGGAGGAGTTTGCACTGCTGTCCCTCTGCTTTAAAGAATGTCCCCAGATGTCTGCACGGTTCCACCCTCCCCTCCCTGTCTTCGCTTTCTCCATGCGGCCTTCCTTCTCCATCCATACTAAACATTTCCTCATTGACGTTATTAACACCGTCCTCCCTCCAGCATTATAGACTGGCCATGAAGGTCGGAGTTGTTTATTTTGCTGTTTTACCCCAGCCCCTAGGACAGTGCCTAGCACACAGTAGGTGCTCAATACTTAGTGCATGAGTGAATTCTGTGTCTTTCTCAAGGTTCTTTAAAACAGACATGCTGTGAATATTATTTTCGAGTTATTTGCGTAGGTAGCTAGCGGAGTCGGGGTGAGGGCAGCCCAGCTCCTTGCTCTCAGAGTCGCCCCGCATGGGGCCTGGGGCCGAGTAGGGCGAAGAGCGCAGATGCCTGTTAATGGGACTCGGAAGGTCGATGGGGCCCTCGGGGTCCACTGACATCGACGGGCCGTGGGCAGCAGAGGCTGGACAGCTCGACCCACCCGCGAAAGGACCCTCGCGGAGGCGACACCCGCTGCTCCAAGGAGCTGAGGGCGGGGCGACCCCGGGATTCCGATCTTGAGGGCGGGGCCGCGGCCTCACCCCTCGGGCGGGGGTAGGAGGGCCGAGCCGAGGACAGCGGCCCCCGCTGGGCCAGACCGAAGGGTGGCGGCGGCCGAGTCACACCCGGGCCCCTCCCCCTACACTGGGACACCTGTCCGGCCGCTGCGCCCCAAGACCCCCAGCTTTGGCCCTGGGAACGGAGCCTGCTCGCCCCGAGCCGCTGGTCCGGCCTCCCCCGGCCCCCCCGCCGAGTGATTGGTAGGACCCACGTGCGTGACGCACAAGGGGCAGTTGGCACCCCGCGCCCGGTAGGGGGCGCCCAGCACCGCCCGCCCGGCCGGGCCCGCTACCCTGGCGGCTCCGGCTTCCGGGAGGATACAGCATGAGCAGCCGCAGCTCCCGCTCTTTCTGCTTCATCTTCTTCAGGATGGTCAGGAGGCCCATGGTCCCCGCAGCCCCCTCCCGGCCGCTGTTTCTTCCTAGTCCGGGACTCCTCTCCCTGCTCCTATTGGCTATCACGCCCACCGAAAGCACAGCCTATTGGCCGACCCCTCGCTTAGTCCCGCCCTCGCTCTCACGTGACCGCGAGGTCGCCGAGCGGGGCTGCTCCGGCCCCTCTAGTGGCGATGGGGGCTGCTGTAACCCTTCGCACCCCGAGGGCTGGCGTTACGAGGGCTCCACCATTCCTCCCTCCCCAGGACCCCAGGCTCCGCTGGGGACGGAAACCTGAAGTTCCTGGGTTTGTCTTGGCTGCATGGAGAGTAACCGATAGCCCCGGGATTGCTGCCGAGCTCATCCCGGGGCCAGTGTAAGGCTCTGTTCCCCAGAAATGTGGTCCAGACCTTCCGCATCTTGGGCCTCTGGCGTCATCCTGAACCTGCCAGTCACAGGGCCTCCCCTTTCCCTGCACCTGGAATCCTGGAGGGTGAGCTTGGGGGGTGTTTCTCCATGGAGGATGAAAGTGCCCCCTAGGGGGCATCTGGAAATGTGCGATGGCGTCATCCTGTTACAGGTCAGGGCGGGAGCGGGTCTGCCTCTGGACCTGAAGCAGGCGGGTTCTTGACCTGCTGCAGGGACAGTTTCACAACATGAGTCCCGGTGATTCTGCGAGCACGTTTATTAATGCCGGGGTCAGTGAAACAGGGAGGGCTTAGAATAGAAGCAGCAGCAGGAGGGAGGCTAGGCTGGGCCGCTTGGCTCTCTAGAAACGTGATGGAAAAGAAGTTAACCGCGCCCCCCCCACCCCCCCATAAAAAGAAAAGAAGTGAGTCAAGGCGGGGCTGTTGTCAGCTCACTGGAGAGTCAGAAAAGGGGGCCTCGGGGACAGGTTCAGGGGGTTATCAGGGAAGAGCTGCTGCTGCCCATTGCTCTCCTAGTTGCAAGTCTCATAGGTCCGGCCCTTAGAGTTTAGAGGTGCTTGTCTGTGGGGGAACAAGAGGGGAGGGAAAGGCTCAAGTTGCTCTCAGGAGGGAGAGATGTGCTGGGTCCTTAGTCGTGAGGGTTTGAAAGCTGGGAACTTCGGGGCGGTCTTAGGGGCGGATCTCAAGCGAATATTCACCAGCTCTTCCGGGTTATCCTTTCAGGTCCCGGTCTCCACTGATTGGTCCTCACCAAGGCAGGGGCCATTATTCATCACAGCTGGTCCTGGTGTCACTTGCCTGCTTTTGCTGCTTTTCTGGGCCTGGAGCTGAAATACAGCTGAGGCCTAGATGTTATCGCCAGGGAGGAAAGGTCAGGGGTCTGACCTGCATGGCCAGCCATATGCCAGGGGAGGAAAGGCCACCCTGGGGGCGAGGTCTGGCACCAGTTTTGCGTGTGGCTGGACACCTGGGCTTTTCCTGGCTGTAAATTGGTCAGCCAGTTCGTTCATCTACTTGTGTTTCCCCATTCCACTTGCCAGGGAATTTTCTTGGCTTCTTACTATCCTGCCTCAATCGGATTGTCCCAATTACCAGATAGGTACCTGTTGTTGAGAAAGCAGGGGACAGACCTGCACAAATAATTATTTCGCTCAAGATGCCCATCATTTCTCTATTAAGAAGCACAATTCTTTGATTTATTGATGAGAAAGTTGAGGCTCACATGGTGCTTGGCATAATGACTGGCAAATAGTAGATGCTCCATAAATGTCTGTTGAAAGAATGACTGTCGAAATGTTTGGTTCTTTACTTTAATGATCAAGTACAGAAAGAAGGGAAGATACTGCGGCCAGGACTAGGCAAATTGTAAACTCAGAAAGGTGTGTCTCACTGTCTTATTTTTGAGCCCTTTCCCCAGCCCACTAATGGGTAAATGCTAACGGGCAGCACAGAGAAGGCTCTGCCTCATGCTTGGGAAAGAAGTCAGGCATCAGCCCTGGGCAGTTGCTCAGTGGTTAGAGCATTGGCCCACGGATCGAAGGGTCTGAGGTTCAATCCCCCATGTGGGAGGCAACCAATAGATGTGTCTCTCTCTCGCTGATATTTCTCTCCCCCCTCCTCTCCCTTCCACCGTGTCTGAAAATCAATGGAAAAATTATCCTCCGGTGAGGAGTAAAAAGAGAAGCCAGGCACCAGCGGAAGGTAATGGCGGGCTTCTCTGTAATTGGTATAAAGCACTCCGAGTTTTCTGCTTCATCCTCCTGGCAGGATGAGAGGTTTAGTTCCTTTTTGTAGATGTGATGGTGGAGTGCAGAGAGCTTAAGTTGTTTAGACAGCAATTTAAACTCAGGTCTGGCTGACAGTAATGTGCAGTGTTTTTCCGGGTCCCTAAGAAATCTAAGTATAACCCTGGCTGGGTATCTCAATTGGTTAGAGCATCCTTCTGATATGCCAAGGTCTTAGGTTCGATCCCCAGTCAGGGCACATACGAGAAGCAACCAATAAATGCATAAATAAGTGGAACCACAAGTTGATGTTTTTTTCTCTCTCTCTAAAATAAATAAATTAAAATCTAAGTGCCTTCAGTGGGGATCATTACCTAAGCTGGGGTACGTGTGTGTGGTAGGTTTGAGGAGTGTGAGTTGGGGCTACAAAGGGCCTGGAAGATGTCCATGCCATATTAAGTGAAAAAAGGGAACTTCGATCCCATTTTAATGTTAAAAATAACAATAACCCACTAAACAATGCTTTTCAAACGATGGGCAGCCCATTAATGAGATTGTCACAAATAAGTAGAATCATATGAAATCGCCTGTATTTGACCGTGTTGACTGAAAAGACATCTATTTCATATGCCTCAGCCTCCCGGCGCTAGCAAAGATTAAACAGGGGACAGAGCGGAAAGCGCTTCTGCCTTCGCCCAGGAAGTGAGGGCGAGTCGTGTTTGTTTCAGATATTTATATGGATGTGTATGCTTCTCCCTAAGAGTCAGAGTCACAGAAACTTAAAACCATTGCAGTTCAACTGCTGCCTCTGGAATAGGCTTAAGGGAAACTTCAAATAACTGCCGCAGGCACTTCTGGATTGCTTGACTTTGCTGCGGCCACCAGCACTGCAGTCCTGGCTTAAATGTCAGGCTTGGAACCCTGTCCTGTCCAAGCTGTTGTTCTGGCTTCCCAGGGGCCACGTAACAGGATTACAGTGAACATCAATGGCAAAACCTGGAAGCTCTGTGAAATAGCAGGAGACCAGGAAGTGACTGTGTTTCACTTTGGAATAATCATTGACTATTGCTAGAAGTCCAGGCGGGGGTGAAGGGGCTCTTAGAGACAAGGGTGGGAGCCTGGTGACAGGCAGTATTCTCATTAGCCTGGTAGGAAGGAGGAGAGGGTGCTCTTAGGGAAGTAAAGTCTGTAGGGAATACCTTTGGAAGAAGACTGGGAAAGAAGATCTGTAGAGCTGTAGTTATATATAACTGTGAATATATTCACGAGACAGAATCATGAAATTAAAATACCTGAATTCTGACAGCTGTGCAATCTGCTTTTGAAGGGAGGGTTTCTAAGTGGATTGTAACGTGAGGGTAGAGCTCTAGCTGCCTTTCAGAGAGGTGCGCTTACCCAAACGTTTGGGGAGGACCATTTGGCACTGTAGTTTTACGTTTAAGAGAGAGAGCCTTTTTGGTTCAGCCATGCACTTCGTGTATCACCTTTCAATCGAAAAATAAAAGTAAAACTTCTTATCCTGGACCACCAACACCAACACCAACAAAGAGCCAGGGCAGGGACCCTGTTTGACTTATAATTGCTGGTCATGAAGCATTAGCAAGAGGTATACCTAAGCACTTAATTTATTTATTTGTGTATATAAACATTCATGTTTAAGCTTGCCCTGGATGAAATTTCTATTTGATTCTTTAAGACTATAATGTACATATATGAGGTTTAAAGTTACAGTTTTGATAAGAGAAATCCTATATATTTTCTCTGGTGAAAAAACCATAGTCTGTGATGCAGGTTTTCTTTTTTTGGACCACGTGCTCCTGACGGAAGCACACCCAAGTGTAGGTTTTGTCCTACTTATTCGTAAACAGAGACCTGGATGTCTGAGTGGCCTGATCCCTGAAATGGCAGCTGCCTATGGACCAGCCCTGCCCTGGCCGGCTCTAGGAGTCCCACCCCGTGAGGGTGCAAGGGTGGCCTGTCCCCACTCAGTGTGCGGTTGAGCAGGCCACGCTGAATGCCTCAGATGGCACGTCAGAGTGTCCAGGCATCTTCCGTCCAGGTGTCAGCCAGCTGCCTGGCGTGGGAGGCGGAGGAGGTGTCCTCTCCAACTCCAGATGACAGAATGAGCTGTTACTCACACCCTGCCATCCACTCCAGGGCATGTGACCTCCTTAGGCCTTTCCGGAAGCAAGGAACGGGGAAGGACTGAGAATCTGGGCTCTTCCAACAGCTGAGTCCGTGTTCACCTCCCCTGTGCCTGGGGCATCCTCCAGAGCAAGGCTGTGCCCGGCTATCTCCACAGGGCCCGGCAGGGGCGGGAGGGGCAGTTTACTGAGCCTTCCCAGCAACCTGAGAGCCAGGTACCCTGCTATCTCCCCGTGACAGGAGCCAGGAGCTCCGCTCCCCCAGGTGGCCGCAGCAGCCTCTCAACCAGCCCCCCGTCCCCCTTCCCCAGCGCATTCCCACTGCCCCCCAGACATACCTCCGTGTCACCCCCCCTCTTCAGTGCTCTGCTCAAATGTCGAATGTCTCAGAAAGTATTTTTCAGATATCTCAATGAGGCCCAGCCTGACCACTGTTTAAATTGGAAACTGCTTAATCCCCCACCCACATTCCCCTAATCATTTATTTCGCTTTATATTTCCCCACAAGACTTACAGCCTGCTACCATCCTAGACCATCCCCTTAATGCAGTGGGTCTCAACCTTCTGGCCCTTTAAATACAGTTCCTCATGTTGTGACCCAACCATAAAATTATTGTCGTTGCTACTTCATAACTGTAATGTTGCTGCTCTTATGAATCGTGATGTAAATATCTGATATGCAGGATGATCTTAGGCGACCCCTGTGAAAGGGTCGTTCGACCGCCAAAGGGGTCGCGATCCACAGGCTGAGAACCGCTGCCTTAATGCATTACATTTATTCTCCCCAGTCCCTCCGTCCCCACCAGAAAGGAAGCTCCACAGGGCAGGGATTTGGCTCTTTCTGTTTGTTTGTTTTATTGAAAAGTAATCACTATGTCAGCTTAAGATGTACAGGATGGTGGTTTGATTTACGGGTATTGTGAACTGATTACCACAGCTTCACCTAACATCTGTCTTCTCATACAGATGCAATGAAAAGAAAAGGGCCCGGCCGAGGTGGCTCAGTGGTTGAGCGTCGGCCTATGAGCCAGGAGGTCCCGGTTCGATTCCCGGTCAGGGCACATGCCCGGGTTGCGGGCTCCATCCCCAGTGTGGGACCGGCAGGAGGCAGCCAGTCAGCGATTCTCTCTCGAATGGCACAGCCCCCTCGGACCCGGAGGTGTCAGTCTCCCAAGAGGCCTCGGGCTGGCTCCAGCCACAGCCAGAGGGGCCCTGAAAGGTCAGTGGACACATCCCTTCATTTTACATTTAGGGAAACTGAGCCCCAGAGAGTGCAGGAAGCTGCCCGAGGCCTCAGGCCTGTGAGCACGTGAGCTGCTGGTGAACCCAGTTCTTCTGGGACCCCTTTCTTCAGGACGGGGCCCCCTCCCGGCTTCAGGACCCACCCGTAGGAGGCCCTGTCTTCGCTGCTGCTTCACTGTGGCTCAGCAACCCTTCCCATGCTGACCCCCAGCAGGTTTCGGCCTTGGGTACGAGCGTCCCTGCCCTTTGAGGGCCCTGTGTCCCCATTACTTCTACTCCAGGGGAGAGGGACACTAGCTGGATTGGTGAGGCATATCCAGTCTGCCAGGCTCTGCCACCTCCTTGTACTTGGCTAAGTCCCCTCCTCTTGCTGAGTCTCAATCAGGATCCTCTGCTCTTGGCACCTTTGGTGTGGTCCTTTGACGGGGTGGGCCAAGGCGAGCGCTCTTGTCTGGGCGTGGAGTCCCCGGCCATACTGGGTTGGGCTCCATCCCCCATCCGGCCTTCCAGGCCCTTGCTCGTGACCCTGCCCAACCACTGCCCCACACCAGCCTCTTAGAGCTCTTGTGGGAAGAGAAGGGGGAGAGCTGAGGGGTGGAAAGGCTCCCTCAAAGGCCAGGAGACAGTTCTTTCTCTCCAGTGTCAGGATCTCGGCAGGGTGCCCAGTGGACAGTGGGAATGTGACATCACAAGGAGGCCCCGCCAGGGACACTGGACAAGAGGGTCTCACTAGAGGGTCCCCAATCCCTCCATCAGTTGTCATGACAGCCCTAGCAAAGCAAGGGTATTATCCCCATTTTACAAACAAGGAAACTGAGGCCCAGAGAAAGCCAGGGTCCTGTTCAAGGTCACACAGCTAGACGTGGCAAAGCAGGGATTTGAACCCAAGCCTGGCGGGGACCACCTGGGAAAATCCAGGAGCTGTGGTCACCGCTGCCGCATCTCACCAAGCCCTGGGAGGCTCCAGGACACTTTGGCTCCCAGCTGTTTATTTTATTTATTTATTTTAAATGTTTTTATTGATTTCAGAGAGGAAGGGAGAGAGAGAGAGGATAGAAACATCAATGATGAGAGAGAATCATTGATTAGCTGCCTCCTGCCCGTCCCACACTGGGGATCGAGCCCGCAACTCGGGCATTGCCCTGACCAGGAATCGAACCAGGACCTCCTGGTTCATAGGTCAGTGCTCGACTACTGAGCCCCACAGGCCGTGCTCAGCTGTTTATTTTTCATGCTTCCTGCCCACTTCCAAAAGGTTGAGTCAGTTTCCTGGAAAGATGTGTATGTTAAAGGAGAAGCGGAGAAGGAGACCCACAAAGCTTTGGAGGTGGCAGCCTCCCCCTCCTCCGCGGGCCTGGGAGGCAGGGACGTGTGCACACTCTTGCTAAGGACCCGGCGTGATGGCGTCATAGAATCACCCAGCTCCTGGGAGGCCTGGCGACGTCACCCAGCTCCTGGGAGGCCTGGCTATTTGCAGATTCCGGTTTTAACGAGCACTCGCAGGCACTGTGCTGAAGTGAGTCAGGCCGTTCCTCCTATGCCCTGGGGAGTCCCCACAGTGTCACTGCCCCCAGTCCCTCCCACATTCAGTGCGCCTGGCATCGCCCCCTCAGCAAGACTGAGCTTTCCTACCCGCAGTTCCCTGTGAGCAGCGGAGAGAACGCCTGTCTTGGTGAAAGAGACTCATGGGGCAGTGAGCTTGTCCCACCTGGGGAGTGACTCGGCCAAGGGCTGTGCCTCTGAGCAGCAGCTTACTCACGTCTGAGTCTGAGCCTCTTCTCCCACCAGTAGCACCCGATGTCCCTTGGTAGCTGCCCCTGCCATGTCTCTGGTCCCTACGGGTAAGACGGTGCCGACCCTGTCTCCCGGGATCCAGGCAGGGCCTGGGACTCTGCCTTGCCTATCTCGTCTTTACCTCCTGGCCACAGCGACTCATGTCAGGGATTAGCCAGATGACTCAAGTCAGACCAGGGAGACCCAGGCATGGGATCTCTGTTGGGAAGTGGTAAGGGGTAGAGAGATGCTCCCCCGTCCTAGGGCCGCTTAGCTGGTGTTTCTGGTAGCCATCTTCCTGCCACAAGTGGTCCCTGCCCGAGGATGTAGCCAGCCTAGAGCCGAGCAGGTAGGGTGAAACACTGACCCCTTAGGACCCCATTGTTTGGGCATCATGATCCAGCCATGCCTGAAGCTGGAACACTCCAGACTTGTCAGTGACTTAAACTTGAGTTAGATCGTTCTTAAAACTAAGAATCCAGAGAACCCTAATTTCCATTTCTTACTGAGACTCCTTTGTAAGCTTGAGAAATTTTAAGCAATTTATGTCATATATTAAGTGCTACTTCTTTTTTGTTGTTAATCTTCACCTGGGGATATTTTTTTTCTACAGTTTTTAGAGAGAGTGGAAGGGAGGGGGAGAGACACAGGGAAACATTGACGTGAGAGACACATCAATTGGACCGGAGCCTGGCGTGGAGCCTGCAACTGAGATACGTGCCCTTGATCGCAACTGAATCTGGGACCCTTCAGTCTGAGGGCTGACGCTCTAACCGCTGAGCAAAATCAGCTTTGGCAAGTGCTGCTGCTTACACATGGACACAGTCATTAACTTAACTTTTTTTTTTCATTACAAAGGTATTTCATTAGATAAATAATCTCATTCCTGTTCTTGTACTCCACCATTTTTTTCTTAAACGTAATAATAATAATGAATAAAATACAAGCCTATTGTTATGGGAACAAAAATTTCATCAGGAATTTATTGAGTGCCTTTGTGAAAAGTTCAATGGAGTCCTAACCGGTTTGGCTCAGTGGATAGAGCATCCGCCTGCGGACTGAAGGGTCCCAGGTTCAATTCCGGTCAAGGGCATGTACCTTGGTTGCGGGCACATCCCCAGTAGGGGGTGTGCAGGAGGCAGCTGATCGATATTTCTCTCTCATCGATGTTTCTAACTCTCTATCCCTCTCCTTCCTCTCAGTAAAAAAATCAATAAAAATATATTTAAAAAAAAGTTTAATGGATGTTTAACAGTGACTTACTGTGTGCCGGGCACTGTTCTAAGCCCTTTACATACGTTACTTCATCAAATCCTTATTATCGCCTCATTTTACAGATGAGGCTTAAAGAGGTTAGTTAAGTGACTTGTCCAAGATCAAGTTCCAGGCCCAGGAGAGCCCACCCACTTCTCTGGGAAGCCTTTGCTGACTCCCCAACAGGAAGTGCACCCCCTGCCCTGCCAGTCCGTGTGCCCTGCGTGCGTCCCAGCTGAGGCTTCGTTCCCACGAGGCCCGTCCACATTGCAAGCGGGAAGTCGATAGCCAGCCTCAGCCCTGCCAGCAGCCACCTGCCTCCTTCTCTGCTATTCATCGTCTGGAGCTCCTTCGAGATGCCCTGAAGAAACCAGGCCCCAAATGAGGGATCCACGTGGTGGTGGGGGGTGGTGGGGGCCTAGAAAGAAGGCTCTCACCCCTGGGCAGCTGGAAACCCCCAGGGTCTCTCCACCCTCAGGTGTGGGAAGGCACTGGGACAGAGCACCAGAGCAGCCCAACTTCTCCCAAACCAGCCGTGTGACTGTCCCCTCCCTGTGCCTCGGTTTCCTCAATGGGAAAGTGAGAAGGTTGGTTAGAGAGTCTCCCCAGGAGCTCAGGGCAGGTCCTGGAGGAATGAGTAAGGCAAAGGCTTCTTGCATCCAGGAAGCTTTTGGGGTTCCTGGATGGCAGGCTGCCTCCTGGACTTTGGTGCATGTGTTCATTAATTGAGCACCTATTATGTGAGGCAGTGTTTGAGGCACCGGGGGTACTTCAGGGAGTAAGATGGGTCGTGATCCTGCTGCCCAAGAGCTTTGGTTTTGGGAGGCTTCCGAGCCTTCACCCATCCGGGCTGCAGGCTTCGAACCAGGCCCTTCCACAAGCCTGATTCAGGGGGAGAGCCGCAGTGGGGGTGAGGGGAGAGAGGTGTGTCCTCCCTCCAGCTCTGCCCGCTCCCACCAGACAGCCTTTCAGGCATTAGTTCCCTCACTTCCAAGGCAGAGGCTGGACTGGATGGCCCTGAAGCCTGCGCTGCCAGCCTGGGAGGGGTCCCTCCCTGTGGGGAAGCCTCGCGCAGCCGTTCATGGTTAAACATTACCCACTCTGGCCACCCCTCCCTACCGCTCCTCAGCGGCCTCAGGCCATAAACACTGCCTTCTTTGGTTTTCCTCCAGGGTCGTGGCCTCCTGGGAGGGGCCACAGGCACACTTGCTGACGGTTTCCCACCCAAAGCCGGGGTCTGGAGAGGGGAAGACCGGGGTTCAGGTCTGGGGCTGGGGACTCCTGCCCTAGCCACCTCCTCCCCGCAAAATGTTTTTTCTTTGTTACATCATGCCTGTGGCTCCCTGGGTCCTTCTGTGGACTGGCTTAATGAGCCCCGGAGGTGCTCGTCTCAGGCAAGACGCCCAACCCTCCTGGTTTCTGGGAAACAAAAATAATTCTGAGAAATCAGGGCAGTCTCACTGCCTGGGGTGCCCACTCCAGCCTCTGCTCCCAGGCCCCTCACAAGCAAGGAGTGTCAGGCCCAGCTGTCACGCCCAATCCCATCCACCCAGTCGTTTTATTAAAAAAATACATTTTTTTTTAAATTTGATTTTTAGAGAGAGAAGGGGAGAGAGAAAGAGAAATCCATGTGAGAAGGGAGCATGGATTAGCCGTCCCAACCAGGAATTGAACAGGCAACCTCTCCGTGCAAGAGGTGACACCCAAACCATTGAGCCATACCAGCCAGGGCCACTCAGTCCTTTTACATTATGAGCCTGCATGAATCCTGAATTCCCACAAAATCTCAGGAACCGGAATGAATTCCAGCTGAGCTTTCTTCGCATTTCCTTCTTTTCCATCTTCAAAACAACTTTGTGAAATAGGTATGATTTCCTTGTCAGGCCCAGCATATACATGAGAACACTGAGGTGCAAGGATAGACCTGGTCAATAGAGAGCCAGCTGTCAGAGTCAAATCTTCTAACTCTAAAGCCCAGACTGGTTTCATCCCCAATTCTAGGTGGCTCAGGGAACTATTACTCTCATGCTCTGCTCATGACAGACATTGCTAATCAATCATGGCCTGGCAGGCATTGCTAATCAATTGAAGTGCTCTTTTGTAAAAATACTAGAGGTCCAGTGCACGAAATTTGTGCACGGGTAGGGTCCCTAGTGGCTGCCAGCTGCTGGCCAGGGCCTCCCTTCCCCCCCGGCCGCCTGCCACCACCGCTGGCTGGGGCGGGGCCAGCCGGGGGGAGGAGCCACGGGCAGTTGGCCAGCCGGCCCCGCCCCCTGGTCAAACTCCCGGTCAAAGGGGACAATTTGCATATCAGGCTTTTATTATGTAGGATCAGAGGCAGCTGCGCACTCCTCAGCACAGGAGATCAAATCCACAGTATTGGCCATTCTTTTGATCCCACACCATCAGCCTTGGACCTTCAGGACTTAGGCACAACACCCAGATGCCCGAGTCACCAGACCACAAGACCGAGTCACCAGACCACAAGAATGCATTGCGCATGCAGTTCTTGGACAGGGGTTACTGGCTCCTACCCCCCAAAAGATGTCCCTTCTAAGCATGGTCTCTCTCAGAGATACAACCGCCATTCAGGTTTGCCTGGGGCTTCCAGGTTTGCTAATAGGATTTTTAAATTATAAAACATTTCATATAGCCGAAACCGGTTTGGCTCAGTGGATAGAGCGTCGGCCTGCGGACTGAAGGGTCCCAGGTTCGATTCCGGTCAGGGGCATGTACCTGGGTTGCAGGCACATCCCCACTGGGGGATGTGCAGGAGGCAGCTGATCGATGTTTCTCTCTCATAGATGTTTCTAGCTCTCTGTCCCTCTCCCTTCCTCTCTGTAGAAAATCAATAAAATATATTTAAAAAAACAAAACAAAACATTTCATATATACCCTAAAGTGTAGACAATATTATCACACAGAACTGTGTTCCCACAGCTTAAGCTGCAAAACACCACAGACACAACTGAAGTTCCTGTGTCCCCCTCGGCCCAGCTCTCTGAGTCTTTCTCCTGCGTAGTTTACCCTTCCATTCCGTATTTACACATGCATATTTGTAAACCTTACAGACGTTATGTTCAGATCTTGTGGCCGCTGTTACTGTCACACAATGGGATGTTACGGACTCACAGGCATGATGCTCAGCGCAGCGTTGAACCTCCCAGCGGATCGCAGCTGCGAACATCTATGGAGCCCTCGCTCTGCAGCAGGCGCGGTTTAGGTGCCTCCCCTGCCCTAACTCACTTAATCTTCACGACAGAACTATTTTTACCCCCACGTTACAGATTTGGAAACAGCGGCACAGAAAGGTGAAGTTCGTACCTGAGCCTCGTCGCTGGCTTGGCAGCTGTGCTTCGGACACCGTTCTCCGGTGCTGCGCGGTCTGTCGAATGAGAACTCGATAATGTACGCACCTGCTCTGCTATGTAAGGGCCACTGGTTATTTTTGCCTCAACATTGGTCTCAGAGGGTTTGGGGTGGTTGTATTACCTCCCGCGGTTCCTACATCAAGCCTGTGAGTGGGTATTTGTATCATCTCCTAACACCCTTTACAGTAGACAAAA
The DNA here is from genome assembly GCF_000147115.1 of Myotis lucifugus. Taxonomy (NCBI): domain Eukaryota; kingdom Metazoa; phylum Chordata; class Mammalia; order Chiroptera; family Vespertilionidae; genus Myotis; species Myotis lucifugus. Next base: position 224,983 of record NW_005871610.1, on the reverse strand, counting down.
ATTAAGGCTCAGACAGGGGGAATCACCTTCTCAACGCTCCATAGCTCCCGTGTGCCAGAGGTGGGCTGTGAACCGGGGCTCTTCCGGTCCCATAGCCCCTCTGAGCCTTCGGTCCCCATTGTCTTCCCTTGACTCTGTCCCTGGCAGCCTGCTCTCCCTCCCCCGGAACACCCCACACCTGGGCTTTGATCTCCCTCCTCTGCCCCCCTCCACTGCCCTCCTCCCAGAGAAGCGGCCCAACCGGAAGGCCAGTGCATGTTAGGAAATTCCAGCCACGTGAGCCAACCCGAGCTAGGGATTCTGGGCAGCCGGTGGCTTTAGAAGAAACTGAAACTTGGCTCGCCGGGGGCGGAGTGGTCACTGGGGACTTAAAAAGCCACCACTTCCTTGGGTTCCCAGAGGGCACTGGGAGGTCACAGCAGCTGAGGGACACCCTGAACCAGATGTGAGCCTTTGTCCCACTGCCCAAGCCATGCACATCTGTGGGGGTGAAGGGCTGCTGACGGGGACGGTGAGTACAGGGATCCAGGGAGCGGGGAGGAGAAGGGACATATGCTGAGGGTCCCCAGTGCCTGGGTGGGGAGAACAGGGTCAGAGCTCCTCATCCCAGCTCTGTACATGGCCACATGGGCTGGGCTCCACGCCGCCCCCCACTCCCCCCCTCTCTGGGCTTCAGGTTCCTCAGGGATCAGAATGAGGGCTTTCCAGTTCTCACATTGCAGCTCCAGCCTCCAGGTTAGACTTGGCCTCAATACTGCTCTCTCCTAACCCACCTGTTCTCCCTTCACTGCCCTTAGGGCAGCCTCTCTTACCTTCCCAAATTATCCAGAGTGGTTTCTCCTGAAGGCCCTGCCCCTCTCCCAGGACCCGAGGCCACCCCCTTCTCTCACTGCGGATCTTTCCCAAGCTCCAGCCTACCCTCCCCCGAGGCTCCCCAGCCCCCCACCCCCAGCACTTGGAATGGGCCTGCTGTGGCCATGGACCTAGGAGCAGAGCGTCCTCAGCCAGGGAGGCCAGGGTCTCACCTGAGCTCCCTACACTCAGAACACACCTCCCGGAGGGACCTGAGTGAGGGGAGGTTGGGTTGTGGGGCCGCCAACATTCCTTCTTGCCTGACCTTCCAAAACTCTGGGCATTGGGGTTAAATAGTTCATCTAAGTATCATGGACCCCTCACCTGGGTTCCGGGGGCAGGGAAAGGTCACAGCTGTCCACCTTTGAGTCCACTCTTTTATCAGAACCAACTCCCTGCATTCATTCTAGGTTGTTGCCCTGCTAGAATGTGAGCAACTTGAGGGCGGGGAAGGAAAGGGCCCTGCTGTGTCCCCCTAGCTCAGAGCCTGACACACAGTAGGTGCTCAATAAATATGGGTTGAGTAGGCGAATATCACCTTCGGGCCTGAGGTGAGCATGGGCTCATGGGGCGGTCAGGCCCCGCCCCCTCACGATGGAGCTGGCCGCTAGGGAAACCACCTGACTGTGGAAATAACAGTGGTGGGAGGCTGACCCTTATTAACGCCTGGCTGGCCCTGGGCCACCTGCTTTGTCATGGAATGGATAAGTTTGGTTCAGAGAAGTGAGTGACTTGCCCAGAGCGACATAGCTGATAAAGAGAGTGTGGAAGTGGAGTCAGGTCTGTCTGGGTTCGAATCCCAGCCTGTCAGCTTCTTCGGTGGTCCTCCCCAACGTGAGGTGTGAGCAGGACATTGACACTGAGTAAGGCCGGCGTTCCGACGAGGCGCGCCATGCCTGCGATGGGGGGTGTGGGCTCCAAGGGAGCCAGAGGTGGCTTCTGGGGGAACGGGGACCTTTGGGGACGGGTAGGGCATGGCTTTACACTAGGCCAGGATGGAAGTCACCAGCCGCTGCCGGGGCCTGAACCGTTTGCTTGTGGCCTGCAGGACCCCGAGGGGCATCAGAGGCAGCTGAAGAAGAAACAGAAGAACCGGGCGTCTGCCCAGCGCAGCCGGAGGAAGCACACAGACAAGGCAGACGCCCTGCACCAGGTGGGGCCTCTGCCCTTCCCGACCCTGCCCGCGCTTACCTGCCCGGCGGCCTTTTCCCCACCCACCTGTGAGCAGACCCCGCCGGCTGTGTGTCTAAGCTCTGGAGACACAGCTGTGAACTCAGCAGCCAAAAGGAGCCCGCCCTCCCCAGGGCTCATATTGATAGGGGGGAGCCAGGCAGAGGAATGAATGGCTCATGAGGTGATTGGGATGTCAGGTGGTGATAGCCACGGGGAAAATTAAAGCAGGGAAGCCAGGGGGGCAGGTGGGTGAAGGAAACCTAACAAGGGACGCCCTCCTTGAGTGGGTGACATGTGAGCAGCTTAAGGTGGCAAATGAATGAATGAATGAATGAATGAATGAATGAGTGAATGACTCCATTTCTGGAGGTGAATTGAAGCCTTTGGAGAATTTAAGTGAAGGGTGACCTAATGACATTTTTAAAATGTCATTCCACGTGCAGAGACCAGCCTGGATGGGGCTGCTGGTGGCTTTGACGCCTGTTAGGACTTTGAGTCCATGACCTAAGCAACATTTTTATGTAAAACACTCTTGCAACTTCTTCTTTTAAAAAGTGTCCACAGAGTAGGGTGAGGAAGGGAACCAAAGGAAGTCATTCAGCCTCATGAGGCGCAGAAATAGAGTTCCTTCTTTTTTAAAAAAATCTTTATTTTTTAAAGTATTACACATGTCTCCTTTTTCTCCCAAGAAATAGAGTTCTTTCTGCTTTTGCCACCTCTGCTCATAAGTGGTTGTTTAGAAGTGCACGTTGATTTTTGTCCCCGTGGGTTCTCAGAACCCAGCAGGACAGAACCTGACCCAAGCTGATCAGGGATGCTGAACAGAACCCTGGCTTCAGTGGGAGTGCAGGGTGCTGGGGGGTCCGGCAGGGCGCTGGGGGGGGGGTTCCGGCAGGGCGCTGGGGGGGGGGGGTTCCGGCAGGGCGCTGGGAGGTCCGGCAGGGCGCTGGGCAGCCTGGAGGTGTCCGGGACAGTAGGGGGCTCTGCGGCATGAGAAGTCATCATCAGGACTGGCCCAGGGGAGGGGGCGCTGGAAGAGCGTCCAGACAGAGGAGACAGGAAACGCTCTGAGGAAGCAGGGTCCATGGAGGGCCTGGAAGTGGGAGGGGCGGGAGAAGTCCAGAGATAAAGCTGGAAGTGTGAGCTGGGATCACCACGCACAGGGAGTTGTGGGAGCCTTTGAAGGCTCTCGTGTTTGGTTAATGACACAGTTGCCCAGTGGTTCCTCGGGCCAAGGAAACGGGGTGGTTTGGGGGGTCGCCCCAGTTAGGAGGCTGGTGGAGCTCCCAGGTGAGCGGAAATAGCAGGCCGGGAGAGGCCACTGGCTGGGGGAATTGAGGATAGGAGCAAGCACAACTGAGCCCCGGGAGGAGGTGGAATCGGGGGAGACTTGGGGGTGGTTGTGGGGGGCTGGCCAGAGGTAGCCCAGGGCCCCAGCTTGCACATGGACGTGGCGGTGGTATCTTTTCCCTCGTTGAGAACCCTGAGGGCCTGGCGATGGGTGGCGGGAGTAGGGCTCATGGGAGCCCCTGGTGCTGGCTGACTCCCTCCCTGCCCCTCTGCTTCTCCCTGCAGCAGCACGAGGCCCTGGAGAAACACAACCATGCTCTGCGGAAGGAGATCCAGGGCCTGCGGGCCGAGCTGGCCTGGTGGGGCCGGACCCTGCACATGCACGAGCGCCTGTGCCTGATGGGCTGTGCCTCCTGCTGGGCTCCCCTGCCCCCCGGCTGCTGGGGCCAGGCCAGGCGGCCCCTGGACCCCGAGCCTCACCGGCAACATGGCTGCCAGGAGCAACCAGGCCTGTTCCAGACCCCAGTCTCCTCTCCCTCGGCTCAGCCTCTCTCTCCACATCCGCAGCCTCATGGCTCCCCTGGCCTCCTGCTGCCTCCTCTGCCCTGGCTGCCCCTCGGCCCTACAACGATTACTGCACCTTCTGCCCAGCTGTCCCCGAGCCCGACCCCATCTGCCTCGCCCCCTGGCTCCAGCCTATTGGCACCTTCCTCCAAGCTCAAAGCCCCCCCGCCCCACTCATCAGCCCCCCCTGCCCCTCAGCAGCCCCGTGGGCCGGAGCACCTCAGCCGGGGGAAGCTGGTGCCCTCACCGCTCAGCCCCTCGGCGGCCCTGGGGCCGGCCTGTCTGCAGGACATGGAGCACAGGCCCGCTTTCTCGGCAGCAGACCAGCCCGGGCTGAGTGTGGCCCTCGGCCCGCACCCGCTCCAGGCCTTCCCCCTGCTCTCCTCTGCGCAAGTCCACTTCTAACCCGGCCCCTGGAGCTGGGCTGGCCCTTCCTCAGGCTCGGGAAGCCGCCGTGGCCCCCAGCATCGCCTCCATGGCCCCCGGAGGCTGCCCTTCCTGGCTGACCAGCTGGCCCAGGAGTGCCCCAGGGAAAGGAAGCCGTCACTGTGCCCGCCACCGACCAGGCCCTGTCACCACCGCTGTCCTGTCTCAACTTCATGGTCATCCTGCAAAGTCCAGATGGTCACTTTTTCAGAGAAGGAGACAGAAGCTCAGAGAAGGCAGCGACGTGTCCAAGGTCACACAGCCTTTCTTGGAGCCTAAAACGCCACCATCTGCCCCTTCCTCTGCTGGTGGGATCCTGGCCCAGGCACCTTAGGGGCTGAAGTCCCAGCACTGCAGGCTGGTGTGAAGATGTCTAAGTGCTGGGAGCAGGGAGGAGTCTCCCAGGGCCGCAGAGCGCTGCATTCCCGGAACCTTGTCCTAACGAGGAGGTCGGAGGTCCGGAGTCCAAGCCTGGGTGGGGAGAAGCCTGGCCTGGCGGGAGCCCGGAAGGGACTCTTTCTTCCTCTAGCAGGGTTTTCAGTTTCAGAACTGAACCTGTGGGGGGAGGGGGGGTGGGGAGAAGCCCGGAACAGTCTCCCCTGGGGTTTCTGCAGGCGAGGTGCCTATCGCCATACTGAGGCCTGGGGAGATTCTGCAGGGTCAGCTTTCCAGGCTCTTCCCAAATGCTTCCTTGCCTCCCTCCTGCCCCCAAGGCCACGTGGCAGGAGGGGGAGGGGGGTGATGTACTAGAGAGCCCTGCACCTTGTGCACAAAGGGCTGGAGGAAGGAGGGAGGGAAGGGCCGGGTGCAAGGTTATGTTTAAGCAAGTGCTGGACCTGAACCTGGCAGTAGTGAGACCCGTGTCTTCTTCAGCACCACCCCCATCCTTGTGCAGCCCCCAGGCCCCTCTGATCAGTGACCCTCACTGTTCTTTGGTCTGATGGCTCCTGGAAGAACAGGGACTGGGGACCAGGCTGGAGCTCAGCTGCGGTGTCTGCTCCGAATGGGGTTCTCACTCAGACCCAGGACAGACACTCTAAGGGGCTTCAGATGAGGAGATCCCACTCTTCGCCCAGATGTTCAGCAGACACTACGCTAGCAAGTGTTACACACACTCCAGGATGCTGAGCCTGAGTGTTTTCTGATTCCTTTTGCTCTGGCTCATGGTTTAAAGCTCTGCTTGGTACTTCGTACTATTGAAAACAAAGGGCCTCTGAAAGAAGAGGGAATTGTCTAGACAGCAGTTCTCAGCCTGTGGGTCGCGACCCCTTTGGGAGTCCAACGACCCTTTCACAGGGGTCGCCTAAGACCATCGGAAAACACATATATAATTACATATTGTTTTGTGATTCATCACTATGCTTTAATTATGTTCAATTTGTAACAATGAAATTGGGGGTCACCACAACGTGAGGAACTGTATTAAAGGGTCGCGGCATTAGGAAGGTTGAGAACCACTGGTCTAGAATCTTAGGGGTGGGCACTCCCTCATGGACCTCGTAATCTAACCCCCCTCCCATATTTCAGATGAAAAAACTGAGGCCCAGAGATGGGATGGACTTGCCCAAGGTCACCCAGCAAGCGTAGGTGCGATGGTCACAGGATTGTGGGTGGCAGCAGAGCTGGGCCACCAGAGGTTCGGGGAGAGCAGACTGGTGGGAGGGAAGCCGAGATGTTAATTAGAGGGACCAGAGTTGATATAACGCACATGGGCCAGGACTCGAAGGGGGATGAGGATACCAGGGTCTGACTTGTGTCTCTGTACCTAAAATTTGTCAGGCACCTGCTTGTCTTACTTGGGTTAATTCAGTGGCACCGCTAATAACACTGTTCAGAAGGGGAAACTGAGGCCCAGGGGAGTTAAGTACCAAGTTCAAGGTCACACAGCTAGGAAATGGCATAGAATTGATGCAACAACAGGACCATATGGCCACAGGCAATCTTGCCTCCCCATCTTCTCCCTGTAGGCCCTGCATGGAGGCGCAGCCACAGGCTGATAGACATGACCCTAGAACCGTGGTTGGCAAACCGTGGCTCTCGAGCCACATGGGGCTCTTTGGCCCCTTGAGTGTGGCTCTTCCACAAAATACCACGTGCGGGCGCGCACATACAGTGTGATTGAAACTTTGTGGCCCATGCGCAGTAGTCGGTATTTTGTGGAAGAGCCACACTCAAGGGGCCAAAGAGCCGCATGTGGCTCGCGAGCCGCGGTTTGCCGAGCCACAGTTTGCCGACCACTGCCCTAGAAGGTCTAAGCCTTCCTTAAGTTTATCACAAATAATCGAGGGGTGTGACTAAATTAGCATTGGTACAGTCATATGATGATGACTGAAGAGGTCCTAAGAACAGCTGAAGCCGGTTTGGCTCAGTGGATGGAGCGTTGGCCTGCGGACTGAAGGGTCCCGGGTTCGATTCCGGTCAAGGGCATGTGCCTGGGTTGCGGACACATCCCCAGTGGGAGATGTGCAGGAGGCAGCTGATCGATGTTTCTCTCTCATCGATGTTTCTGGCTCTCTGTCTCTCTCCCTTCCTCTCTGTGAAGAATCAGTAAAATATATTAAAAAAAAAAAAAGGTCCTAAGAACAAAGGATGCTTTGAAGAATATTTAATGAGACGAGAAAATGCTTTAACATATTAAGCAGAAAAAAAAAAAGAATGTGCAACTGTCACTATAGCTTGATATTCTGCTTGTTTAAAAAATATAAACTGAATCGAAGAATTGGCGGAAGTAGTGTCGCTTTTGGAGGGATACGTGCTAATGTCTGTGAAGCCCCAATTTGTAAACACAGCCATCACCATTGCAGGAGCCTTCCACGTGCTCAGATAGATGGGAAGAGTCTGTATCCGAGTGCGTCTATTGCTACATAACAAATTACTCCAAAGCTAATCCTCTCACATTTCCGTGGGGGCAGGAATCTGGGCGTGGCTTCGCCGGGTGCCTCTGGCTCAGGACACAGGCTCCAACCAAAATATTGGCCAGGGCTGCAGCCACTCGAAGGCTCGACTGGGGAATTCAGTTCTAAGCTCTCTGTGAGGGCTGTCTGCAGGCCTCAGAAGGTCCACGTCCAAGCTCGCTTACAAGGTTGGTGGCAGGATTCTGCTCCTTGCGGGCCGTTGGACTGGGGAGCTCAGGTTCTTGTAGGCTGTCGGCTGGAGAGGTAAGCTCCTTACTGCGTGGGCCTCTCCGCACGGCAGCGCCACATGCAGCTGGCTTCTCTAAGCTGGCGTGAGAGCAAGGAGAGGTGAGCACATGGAAGCCAGTCTCTTTGTGACCTAATTTCAGAAACGACATCCTGTCACGGTGACTGTATTCCCCAGTAGAGGCCAGTCACTGGACCCAGCCCCCACTCGAGGAGAGAGGGTTACACAAGGACACAAAAACCAGGAGGGGGGTCGGGGCATCCATCTGAGAGGCTGCCCGCCACCCTGGGTGAGAACCAGCACTTCCTTGGGTCCTTCTTTTCGATTTAGCACCAACACTAGCAGCGGGCTTTTTTTGCACACAGCCTCAAATTAGCCTTGTGGTTCTGGGTGATGTCCGTTCCGTCTTTTAGTTGTATTTTTGAAGTGGTTGTTTGCGGCAGCAATCTCCGGTGTTTACCTATGCCGCCATCTTGGTCTCTCTCGGTGGCAGACATCCTCAAATTAGCCTTGCAGCAAGCACAAGGCAGCCACCGCCTCCTCAGAACCACTTTGAAGTCACGCATGGACAGTCAGGGCTGAAATCGCCAATATGTGCAGGCCAAAAAGTCTTCTATGCTTTGCAAAGTAATCACTCAGCCCTGGCTGGTTTGGCTTAGTGGATAGAGCGTCGGCCTGTGGACTGAGGGGTCCCAGGTTCGATTCCGGTCAAGGGCATGTGCCTTGGCTGCTGGCACATCCCCAGTGGGAGGTGTGCAGGAGGCAGCTGATGGATGTTTCTCTCATTGATGTTTCTAGCTCTCTATCCCTCTCCCTTCCTCTCTGTAAAAAATCAATAAAATATATTTTAAAAAAGAAAAGAAAAGTAATTACCCACTGGAGGACTAAAGTTTAAACTCAATTTAAACTCTTTTAGCTGTCTCTCCCCGCCCCCCGCCCCCCCATTCACCTCTGTAGTGGGTTGAACGGTGGCTCCCTAGTGATCTGTCCACCCAGAACTGTGAATGTGACCTTATTTGGAAAAAGTGTCTTTGCAAATGTAATTAAGTTAAGGAACTGAAGCTGAGATCATCCTGGATTATCCAGGTGAGCTCTAAATCCAATGACCAGTAAAAGCAAGTCACCAATGACAGGAAGAGAAGACACAGAGAGAGGCCCTGTGAAGACAGAGGCGGAGACTGGAGTTTGGCGGCCCCACGCCAAGCAACATGTGGAGCCACCCGAGGCTGGAAGAGGCCAGAAGGCTGCTCCCTCGGGCCTTCAGAAGGCGCGCGGACGCGGGGAGGGCGGTGAGGAGGCCGTGTCAGTCCTTCAGGTGAGCGATGGTGGTGGCCACGCCGCCGGGGTGGTGGTAAGAGGTCAGATTCAGGGTGTGCTTCACAGATAGAGCTGATGGGAAGTGCTCACGGGTTGGATGTGGGGAAAGGGAGGAAGGAAGTATGATGTTGTGGTTTGGGGCCTGAGCAATTGGTGGTTGGTAGCGCCAGAGACCAGGAAAGACTGAGAGAGGGGTTTAGAGTGTGTGTGTGAGTGTGTGTGTGTGTGTGAGAGTGTATGAGTGTGTGTGTGTGTGTGTGAGAGAGAGTGTATGAGTGTGTGTGAGTGTGTGTGTGTGAGTGTGTATCCTGAGTGTGTGTGAGTGTGTGTGTGTGTGTGTGTGTGTGAGTGTG